>NC_056747.1:506242423-506303698 GCF_019279795.1 Protopterus annectens | reverse complement strand
CCAAGTTGATCTAATGGAGTATGTTGAGCTCCTGAAAGGTGTTGTGCCAGAATGTGAAAGCCCAGAGAGTTTGCAGTTTCCCAAACCTGCATCACTAGGCATCATAGAGGGTAAGAGTGGGTCCCCCCTGCCTGTTTAGCCTATTTATGTATCACTTAACTGTGGTGTTGTCTATTTTGGCTAACAGGACCGCTGGTTCCCATTTTTCCTTGAAAGCTATCAGGGCTATTCGCATTTCCATAAGCTCTTTCCAGTTTAAGTGTCTGTCCTTGAAATGAACAAACCACTTCCCTTAGGATTGAAGGTGTTGGAAATGGGCTCCCCATGTTGCCTTTGAGGCATCTGTGGCGAGAGTTTGGCCATGGGGAGTGAATCTGAATGGAAGGTCCCAATTTTGGGAACAATCCAGTACCCACTATGCAAACTCCTGAGACAAGCTATCAGTTGTGCCTTAGTTGTCAGGGGCCGAGAGTGCTGGCACCATACATTTTTGATGTACAATTGGAGTTTCCTCATGTGCAGCCTGTCCAGGGGAACCATGAGGCTACAAAATGCCATGCATCCCAGTGCTCGGAGAAACTCTCTGGCTGAGAAGGACCATTTCTGCTGGATACCTTCAAAGCATTGGGTCAAGACCTTGTCTGGGGGAAAGAAAGGCTTTTTGAAGTTACAAGTCCAGGACTGCCCCCAGGAAAACTATCCTGTTGGTTGGAAAAGTGTTGGATGTTTGCAGATTTACTGTGAAGCCCAGGGAGGCCAGAAGGTCTTGGGTAAAAACTTTAGGTCCTTGTCAAGTGTTGATAGATTTGTGGCCTGCATCAGGCAATTGCCCAGGTAGTGGTATATTTGGACCCCTCTGGTCCTGCAATGCAATTGCAGGGGCTAAGCACTGCAAAACCCTTGGAGCAGCAGACAAACCCAAGGGCAGTGCTGAAAACTGCTAGTGACTGACACCTTGAAGCGTGGAAAGCTTCGGTGTGATTCTTGAATTAATATCAGCAGGTAGGCATCTTGTAGATCCAGGGAAACCATAAAGGCCCATGGCGCTATCATAGGTATGAGTTTTTGAAAAGTCAGCATTTTTAATTTTGGAACCAGGAAAACTGAGGTTGGAGACGTCTAAGGCAGGATGCCAAGTGCCTTCATTTCTGGGAACCAGGAATAACCTGAAGTAGAGCCCTTTGCCTTTTTGATGTTCTGGAACTGGTTCTACTGATCCCGAAGAACACAATCCAGATTGAGAAAGGGCCTCTGTTTTTGATTCTGAGGAATAACTGGATAACCTGAGTATTTTAAAAGTTCTTCGAAAGCGAGTTTGCAACTATATGAAATAATGTCCCGAACCCACTCATCTGAAATGATGACAGTCCAGTTTTGTTTGAATAGGAACAACCTTCCTCCTAGTCTTGTGGGAGGTCATTATTGCTCTCTGGCAGAAGTCTGGGGCCTAGAACTCCCTTGCCTCGAAGTTAGACGTCCATTGCCTGGGTCTCGGCAGCTGCTGCCGCTACCTATGAGACCTTTCCCACTGGTTTTCCTCTGCCTGCCTCCAGGTTGGGAAGAAAAGGATCAGTGCTTATTGGGAAGTTACTACTAAACCTAAGAGGCTGAACTTGGAGGAAGTCTTTCACAGTCTGCAGAGATAGCTTTGCCCTCAATCTTTTTTAAGAACAGCCTCAGCTTTACAACCAAAGAGGAATTCCCTGTCCAAGAGAGCATCAAATAGACTGGACTTAACATGGTCAGGAAGAGATAGCTCCCTAAGCCACACATGCCTTGTAATTAACTCATCCAGTGGCAGCTGCCTGGCTAGAAGCCTCCACAGCATCATAGCCACAGTTTAAGAAATGCCTTGCTACCCAAGATCCAAAAGCTCTTCACTGGAAGATAAAAACCCTTCTGAAGAGACCATTTATTTAAGCTGATCCAGAATGGTTTGCTGATATTTCATCATGTGAAATTGAAAGTTGAGAGCCCTCACAGTTAGTGTGCCTGATGTAGATACCTTTTTCCCAAATCAGGTGCCCTGCTCTAACTGGTTCTAAACCCTTTGGGTGCTGGATTGACCACCTCTAGATCAGAAGGATTTTTCAAAAGGTATTTATGGGAGTCCTGTACCCTATAAAACCTGTCTAGTTGATAAGGGGCTGGGGGAAGAGAGTTGGGATTCAAGGAGGAATCGGGGAAGAAAGCCTCAACCACCTACAAAATGGGTGGGATAGCAAGAGGTTTGTGCTCCGGCAGATCCAAAAGCTACCCGTTTCTCTGACTGAGGGTATTCCTGTGCTTCCCACTGGAAATGTTCCCTCGTAGCATGGATGATTTCACCAAAGCAGATATCCTTGGGAGGGAGGCAGACGCCAGGTTCTCCTCTGAATATAAATCCTCAAAAGAAGTGAAGGAGGCTACTTCAGAACTAGACCCCTCTAGGTCTGAATCCTCATCAGAATTAAAAGGATCTAAGAAGGCCTCAGAAGTAGGATCCCCTTTCCTTTCAACTTGGGGAGTCATTCCCAGGTACTTGTCTAGACTTAACTAAGGAGATCAGGTCTTCAGCTAGTCTAAATCCTGGTGATATCTGAGAAAGGCAGTTGGTAGGCAAAGGCCCAGCGGCAGTACTTTTCTTAGGAGTCACTTAGGATTTGGGCCTAGGGACACCTGACATCCTGATGTCTGTCTCTCTGGAGTAAAGATGAACCACTGTAGGCTAAAACAGTGCAGGAACATCACCAGGAAAAGGAGTGCTCTTTGGAAGCCAAAGCCTGCATAGCAGCCCCAGACCAGACAGACAAGCTGAAAGCAAGGACATGTGCAGAATTAGAGAGACCCAATGGCATGTCAAACTCCGAATGGGTCTCAGAGGCCTGCACCACCACCTCAAACACAAAAAGAGGACTGTAAAAGCACCTTGCCTTCTTCATCAATCACAAGCCTAGAAAGAGAAACAGATTGAGAATGGCTGTCATCCAAAGGCCTAAGCTTGGGTCTCTTACCTATTCCCTCTTGCGCCTAAGGCTGCTCAACCTCTGAATGACCGATGCCACTGGACACGGATGAGAAGATTCAAGACTAAGGAATCTAGCTAAAATCTCGGCAGTATTTCTGATCATCCTAGAATTAGTGTGTCACAAAAGCGGCAACTAGGGATGTCATGATCTAACCTAAACAGGTGAGACAAAGCGAGTGGAAGTCTCCATATGGAATTTGCTTACCACAGCAGAGATTCTTTACTTTATCGGACATGAATTTAAGACAACAGACAGGTGTTCCTCAATGTGAGACTTATCTTTTCGACTTGTCTCTGGTGCAGACAATGCATGACTTATAGGGGACTTGGCAAACATTACTCTTAAAGCTTGCATATCTATAAACCTTCAGGAAGTAAGACAGGATTTAGATTGTAGACAGAGCAAAAAAAATCTATTATCAGAATACCTTTAGAAACTAAACTAGAGGAAAAAATATTTGCTGTGCTATACACACCACCACTGAAGTAGTGGAGGGTTGTTTCGCCGTCAAAGACGACAGCCTTAATGGTGCCGAAGTTAGAGCTGAAAAGCTTCAAAGTGCATATGGAACAGTATCCAGGGATGATAATGGTGACGACAAATACAAGTGAAAGAGAAAGCCTAAATGCTTCAAGAAAAACTACAGACTTATTAAAAATATGAGAGTAGAAATCATGCTGCATATAAAGGGGTTGACCAAACCCACCACAGTATGTATAGTTTTAACTCTGGCACGTTACCACTCTCTCACAACTGAAAACCTAATTAATACAATTTCCCATTAATGATTTGCACATGATTAGTCAAATAAGACAACTGCTTATCTAGTTTATTCAAATGTATGACTAAAGCCATTTGTTACTTGCTGCTGCATTGGACAGACCCAAATACTTTCAGTCTGTCAGCCATACTAGTGTCTTCACCAAAATGTAATATCTGAAAGCACACTTAAGCATACTGCAAACTATTAGCTCTAAGGGAAGACAAAAGGCAGCAAAGTCTTCATTTTTAAACATTCTGACAATTTCAATGAACTCATTCACTTATCCTTACAAAAAAAAAAGAAAAAAATGGAGAAGCGGCACTAAGTCCTGCACCTCAACGACACTTAGCTGAAGGAATGACAAACAAAATGTTTCAGTGACAGAAAATTCAGTGCAGTACCTGAAGCTGGCGGCCAATAAGGCGAAAGACTGGAATCCTGATAGCATAATTTATTAATACCAAATATAAGCATTTGTTAAGAAAAATACCTATTAGAACAGCCATGCACACTTTTAAAAATGCTAAGAAAAATGCTTTTAAATACAGTTGAAAACTGGAAATTACAACCAAGGCACTAACTGGTAAAATTATGAAGGCTACAGAAAATATGACAATGAATTTAATACTATAAAACATACATCCTCGACAACTGGCAGTAACCCATAAACTTCTACATCAACCAGATAAATGTCCTGCTTAACAATCCATTATCCAACCCTACTCCCCAAATAGAGAGCTCAGATATTGGGAAAAGTCTCTGCTTGCTATTTCTAAATCATGTAACTTAGCAGGCAACTCACTTTTCTCAAATTCTGCTTCAAAAGCATAGAAAGTCCATCCCTCTCTCTAAAACATACTAATTTAAAACTCCCCTAAAGCTCCATTTGTTGAGCACATGCTCCTCTTCATCTTCGGGTCAAGCAAATTTAGTTTATCCCATCCTAAGAGTTAGAACTCACAAAGTGAAAATGCAAAAAGCACCTATCCTGCAATTGTGCATCTTCAGCTATAAGAAGGAAATACATCCCAGAGTTCTTGCCGGTATCTTCAAGATACTCGAACTTAAAATGTAAAATTTGAGAATTTATCAAAGTAATGATTAATGCAACAAGTAAGAGCACCAAGTTAAAGTTAAAATCTGGTTAATACCACTACTTGACGGGATTTGAAAACAAAAAACAAAATTTTTTTAAAAACCTTTCTTTGTAGGAAATAACTGATGACTTCAAATTATCCACAAAAAAATGTTCTACTGGAAGTAATGGATCTCCTTTATCAATAATGTATTAATCCCTTTACAGTAGAAACATCATGTGTGTGTATATATATATATATATATATATATATATATATATATATATATATATATATATATATATATACACACACACACACACACACACACATATACACACACACACACAGATATACACACACAGATATACACACACACACACAGATATACACAGATAGTTTTTGCGAAATCATCAAGGTAAACATTTGTGTGAATACCCATTGGCTAGCATAATCGAACCAAGAATCCCACTGGTGCTTTAAACCATGTTTGGTGATTGGGGGGGGGGGTTGATTGCCCAAGGAGGGTCTTATTGTAAGCCGGTGTTGCCTTTCATTTGATTCTGTATGTTTGTGGCCCTGCTTAAACTGATTAGATATAGAAATTAGGAGGGGGCCAACAGAAAGGTTTGGGTGCTGTTCGGTCCCACTGGTTCTGTGATCGAGCTACGGTTTGTATTAGGCTGAAGTGTTAAAGATGGGAAACTTGAAAATGTTTCTCCTTGGAAAATATTGGAGTTATGAAGCATTGCGTAATCCGAAAACGGGGAAATGGCCTGTGTGTTTGTGATAGGACACTGGCTTGGGGGAGGAGATGCGCTTGTCTATTGGGTGATTGATAAGTGACATGGTGTTGATGCGATGTAATCTACGGGAGCAAGGATTTGATTGGACTGTGTGGAATTTCAATATTAAAAATGCAATTCGTATGTTGCATCTCTATTAGCTGCTGAGCTGAGAGGTAGGCAAGCTACTGGCGAGAAGGGGAGGCCGTCTTTGTGGAAACAGTGCTCGCCAAACTATATGATTGGTCCAGGGTTGGGCCTAGGGACCGTGGTGATTAGGGTTAGTTTCCAGGGTCTGTGATGACTAGTTGGAGCCGTAGTCCAGCTATGCAACCTTCCAATGGGCAGCTAGTGGCCATTCTAACTAAATGATGTTAGACCTAGTGAATGCCCAAAGCCCCACCCCCCTCTCGGATTCATCCAATTTATGCACAATCCCAATATCAAAAAACAGCAAGCCAATACTTAAACCATCCTGTGAAAGTAGGGACGGGAACTACCCATGCTTCCCAATAGCCCTTCTCCCACCCACACCAATCGTCCAACTCTACATCTCTGTGAGAGTATAAAAAATGGTCACTGCAGTAAGTCGACGACACAAACCAACAAAACCTTGATAAAACAATTTGAAGCACTTTTCGTTTGCTAAATGAGCAAACTTCTTCAGAAACCATACCAACATTTAAAATGCATATAAATAGTCACAGCTGCTGCTGTTTAACCAGTCAAATCGCTCATAATACTTAACCACTTTCTTAAAGACATGTTAGGTTCATAAATCCTTGTCCCTAAAACAGTAGATATTCACATCTATGATTGAAATAATGAATTTCAAGAAATATCATACATTAAATTAAATAAATAGTCATTTTGAAAAGAAATAACTATAAATATTAATAACATCAAAAATTATCAAAAATTAAATGCACAAATACGAAATACATACATATTTTGACAAAGTCAAACTACTAACTTAGTCGTACAACCCTCAATTTCATCGCCTTAAACTCTTTAATTTTAAGATGCTAATTATGCAGCATGTTTCATTCAAGCCTGGGTGGTTATAAGCGTTTAATTTAATCTGCCAGGCTAACTCTTCCAGGCGTAAAGGTGTAGGACCACCTGTTATATCTTGATTTACCTAATCAACTAAAAATTTAAAACTGTGGTCTACACAGCACTGGACATGCTTTGCTAGAGCATTATCTTGCTTCTTCCTACTGATGGCATACTGATGTTCGTAAATTCTTTCACGGAGCCTATGCTCCGTTTTACCTACACAAAATGCAGGACAGCATTGGCATTTTGTCAAGTAAACCACCAACTTTGAATTACAGTTGTACTTTGATTTTAATTTGAGTGGAATTTGTAGCATCCACAAATTTACTATAGTTACAGTTTTAGCATTTATACATCCCTGCTGTTTTCGGAAAAACCCGACGTTGTTGTTCGAGTAATGCTTTCAAATTTTTACCTCTCCTAAATATAATTCTATGCTTATCACCCAATTTTAACACAAATATTTGAATTAGTTCTAAACAAACCCCAATTTTTCTTAATAATGTCTAAGCAAAAATGACTATGCATACTAAATGTAGTGATAAAGCTCGGTCCAGAATGAGTAGGAACAACAGGACCACATTCCACACTGTTAAGTTCACCACTAAATTTGATTGCTCAATGGACATTTGTTTAATACCCAGTAGGGGTTTATATATACTATTAAATCTCCTGTATCTGAATTCATTTATCAAGTTGTTAACAAGCTCTCTGTGAGAGGGACTGGCTACAGTCACAGGTTACCTGAACAGAATCCCAGCTCACCGCAGGTCCTCCGCTCCCTAGGGAGGCCACCACAAAGTCTTGTGCAGCTCAAATCAAAATGCACAACTCAAGAAAGTGGCCAACACATTCCACTGCTGCTTATAAAAAAAACAATAAAAATGAAGTATCTCGGGCAGCAAGCCAGAGAGTATGAGGTTTTCACTAAAATGCTCTTAGGTTAATATGGCCTGCTTAGTTTTCGTGGCCTAATATGTCTGCTGTGGTTTCAGGAATTAGCGAATGAATAAACATTAACAAATGAATAAATCAGCTGACTTAAAACAATGGGATAAAACAAACATACAAAATATAAGAAATGATATGGTGGAAAAACTTGTGATCAGACACTGAAATAAACGCTATGTTAAATGTCAGCCCGTACCTAGGTGTGTTGGTCAATGCACGTATGTTCAAAACTTCATTCCCCGGAAGACAAGTAACTTGGTTTTTGGGACCTGGGCTTCAGGAAAAAGGTGCATGGTTTGGTGGACCAATAACAAAAATGTACAATGTAGACATGAAAATCGTGCCAAGAGATTGTGTGGGCAATAACTAGCAAATTGCTGTGTGCATTTAGTTTCTCTTTTTGTTGGTAAAACACTAGAACAGAATTAATAATTAATAGTGCGTTCATACAACTTTTGAAACCAACTTATGTAAACACTAACACTCACTGTGCTTCATGCTTCAAGCTAGTGTGTTCCCTGGTTCTGAATCCTTATTGAAGAGTGTGAAAACATTAATTTATAAGCTAATTCTTAAGGTACCAGTTAAAAAAACATTAAGAATAAACAGCGAACTGCAAACTGAAGTAGATATGAAAGATGAAATAGAACATTCAAGATCATTACAAAAAACTATACAGCACAAGTATTATGCAGCGCTTTCGCCTTCAGGCTCATCAGATCTACCTGTTGGTGCAAGGACTATGGTGGGGATGCGATGGACAATCCCATTCCTGTCAGAATAAATTCAGATAAAGTCCATTTTGATGGAGTCCATCATCTTTATGTCTCGGTAAGATGCACTTGGAAAAAATATACTAAAGATTGCAAACCATATTTGCCTGTTCAGAATTGAAACGATGTACTTGTGGAATTGTGCACTGTAACCTGCCAAGAACTGAAATTAGGTAAATTATATTAATAAAATAAATCCTGACCTAGCTAGGATCAATATTTGGCTGATAAACACATTTGAAATAGTAAAGGGAAAGTCAAGATAAAAAAAAATAAATAATAAAAAAAAAAAGATCTAGACATGCATAGCTAGTAAGACTAGAGCGTAAAACCATAAATTATGAACGGTTTCAGTCTGGACTGTTCTCAAAAGTCTCTGGTGTTTCAATAGTATGCATGGTGGTGAAGTTTTGTTTAAGTTCAATACACTGTTTGTCTAAATGTGCGCATCAAGTCCCGGGGTCCTGTTGGCAATCCAGCCTGCTCTGCCACTCATTCTCGTTTTTCAAGTATTTAATTGGTAGGCCTCTTGTAGACTGCCCATTTTCAGTATGCCCATGATGTGGAAATGAAATTTGTGCTGGTCATTGTGCTCTCTCTGGTGCCTTGCTAATCCGTTATTGAGGTTCTGATATTTCAGGTCATGGAGGTGCTGAACAACCCTTGTTTTAAGCTTTGAGTGTTTTGCATATATACAAGGCATTACATAAGGAGAACTGTGCCCGATAAACTAGGCATTCTGAGTCACAATTCACAGTGGTATTACGGTTGTATTGTCGTTTGGTATTAGAGCAGAAGTGGTCGGTGTTGCTCAGATATTTACAATAGGTGCAACCGGTCTTTTTGCATGGGAAATTCCCTAGTCTGGTCCGAGGCAATGGGTCGTTTAGCTTGCTTAAAGTTTCTAGCAACTGCTGTAAGTTTTTTTTCCTGCAGATGCTAAAATTGGGGGAATCAGGGAAAATGCCGTTGATGGAGGAGTTGGAGCTAATGATTGTCCATTTGTCTTTTATAATGTTTATAACTACTTGGAAGTCTGTTGAGTAGGTTAATGTCATCATGATTTTTCTCTACCTCAAGGAGCTCCGGGTTGTTGCGTTTGCAGTATATTATAGGGTCAAAAAGGCTCCTAATTAACCTGTCGCTGTATCCCCTCTCTTTAAAGTCTCTTTCCAGTTTTATTAAGCTGGTGGCAAAGTCCCTTAAATCTTTTGACACACGCACTATTCTCAGACCTTGGGACTGTCTTTTTGTCATGAGCAGATGCACACTGGTGCTATTGTAGCAATAGGTTTGCCTTTGTGAGCTTCTGGTAAAGGTTGTTGGTCAGGTAATCAGAATCTTTAGATTTGGATATTGTTAGACCTAGAAAATTAGCACTGTTTTTATCAAAACTGTTTGTAAATTTGAAGAAGCTAGTTGACTTGCCAATATGTTAAAAAAAACTCTAGCAGTCTCCTCAGTACTGTCCCAAATGATGAATATATTGGCTATATAATGAAGATAACATTTCACATCTTTGAAATGGGAAGAGTTGTAAACGTGATTTCTCTCCCATTTACCGAGTGCAGTGTTTTCAAGGCTGGGAGCTATGGCTGCTCCCAGTGCTATACCTTTCTTTTTCCTGTAGTAATGGTCATTGAAATACAAGAAATTGTTGCTTAACAGAAGTTTCAGAAGTCTGCCAATAGTTTCAATCTCATGGCCTCTGTTTGTGTTACTGTTTTCCAAGGCTTCCGCGATAGCTTCAGCACAGTATTCAAGGGGCAATTCTGTGTAAAGAGCTTCTACATCTATTGTTATCAGGACTGCGTCTTTTTTTACTTTAATGTCCTACATCTTTCTAAGCAGGTCACTGGTGTTGAGGACAAACTAAGGGCTTTTCTCTGCAAGCAGTTTAATTTGTACTTCAAGATGCATCGAAATTGCTTCTGTGATGCACCCTCCACTCGCTATCACTGGGCTGTAGGGTGATCAGTCACATTTTTGTGTGGCTTTGAAATCCCGAAAAAGCTTGGGAGTTTGGGGGCATTCGACAGAAAATCCATGAGCCTACTGCTGATTAAACCTTCTTCGTATAGGAACAGAATCTCTTGATTTATATTTTGGTAGGTCTTTATTTTCTCAATATTTCATTTTTCATAATATACCTCATTGTTTAGCAATTTTAGGATCTTAGTGTCATAGGCTTCTATATCTGTGACCAAAATCCCAGCACTTTCATCGACCTTCATTATGCACCTTATATCGTCTTGGCTGAGGTTTTTCAGTGCTTTTAGCTCGTGTTTCGTTAGATTGCAAAACTTTTTTGTGGCTGTTTAAGAGCTTTCTTGATATCTGCTTTGAATGCTGATAAACTGGGATGTGGTGGTGGGCAGAAGCTGCTAGGTTTAGTCCATTTTTCTTTTTAGAAGTGGTCTGTCTTATCGTGGAAAAATATTTTTAGGTTAATTCTCCTGCTGAAAGTTTTTAATGGTCTGGCACAGTCACTGCTTTATGGGACGAAAGTCAGACCTTTCCTGAGGATTTTTAATTCTGATTTGGAGAGAGGTTTTTCCGAGTGGCTCCAGACCTTGAAGATGCATTGTTGTTGCTCGTCCTTCTGTTTGGCAGATAGGTCGGAGGGACTCAAAGATATTTCTGGTCCCTTTTCCCTTGCTACATTCTACCCCTGGTTTACATTGTCTGGATCGGTGTGAGGCTCAGCCTCTGATAATTTTCTTTCACATGGATGTTGGCCGAGTTCTGTTTCTTCATTGGGTGTTTGAGTCTGTTCTTCGTATGCAGTGTTCTCTTCTCTGGATCTAGATGGGGGAGTCGTGCTCTACTGAAAAACCTGTTCTTTGTTCCTTTCATCTCTTTTTCAATGGCTTGTTAGTTGGGTTTTCTTCTGTGCTAACTGCTTGGTCTGAGCCCAAAGCTGCGTTTCTGTCCATGTTTTCGGTGTTGTTTTCAGTGGATAAAAATGTCTTGATTCCCTTCAGAATAACCATCCCTTTTCAGCTTTTCTAGTTATTTGGAACAAAGTTCTTGATCTAGCTGTTAGATTTGATCAAACTGTGGCATTGATAAAGGAGTTGTAGTTAATTTTTCATTTTTTTTTTTTTATCCAGTTGGTTGATCAGTATCTTAATCCTGTCTTGTTCGGAGCAGTCGTGGCCATGTAGTATTTCAATCAATCAAACCTGCTTCGAGTAAAGCTGCTTCCCATCTTGATACAATGGCTTTGTTTTTGAACTTGCAGAAAGATCTCTTACGAATTCTTAAACCTTTGGGGACTATGTGGTTCTTAAGGCATGCTGTAAAATATGCATCCTAACATTCAAGTCGTTTCAGTGCGTCTAGCTGGTAGTCCAATTCGAGAGCAGTGGTCTGTTCTCTACAGAGGACACTGTCGTCTCCATCGATCACGAGTGTGGGTCTCTCAAGTAGATTTTTCAGTCTGTCCATTTCTGGTGTAAGCAGTGGAACCAGATTAGAAACTGTGGGTGCTTTGCGTAATGGGTGAGCTCAAATAGGGCTCGCTCACAAACCAAGTGAAAACGCAAAAAAGCGCCTATCCTGCAATCATGCATCCGCAGCTGTAAGCAGGAAATACACGCATTAAACTTATTCCGACAGGAAAGGAACTTCCCATTGCATCCCCACAGTAATACTAAGACCAACAGGTAGGTCTGATGAAGCCTGAAGGCGAAAGCGCTGTACAATACTTGTGCTTTATAGTTTTTTGTAATGATCTTGAAATTTTTTACCTATTTCAGCATTGATATCTACTTCAGTTTACAATTTCACTACATTGTTTATTCTTACTATTTTTTTTTTTTAACTGGTACCTTAAGAACTAGATTATAGATTAATGTTTTAATACTCTTCAATAAGGATTCAGAACCAGGGAACACACTAGCTTGAGGCATGAAGTGCAACGAGTGTTAGAGTGTTTACATAAGTTGGTTTCAAAAGTTGTATGAACACACTATTAATTGTTAATTCTATTCTAATGTTTTACCAGCTAAAAGAGATATTGTAAATGTACACGACAATTTGCTAGTTAATGCCTGCACGATCTCTTGGCATGATTTTCATGTTTACATTGTCCATTTTTGTTTTTAACTACTGATCCACCAAACCATGTGCGTTTTTCCTTAAGCCCAGGTCCCAAAAACCACGATACTTGTCTGGTGGGGACTGAAGTTTTGAACATATGCACGCTAACCGACACACCTAGACAGGGGCTAACATTTAACATAGTGTTTATTTCAATGTCTGATCACAAGTTTTTCCACCATATCACTTCTTATATTTTGTATGTTTATGTTTTACATTTTTAGTTTTATCCCATTCTTAAGTAAACTGATTTATTCATTTGTTAATGCTTATTCATTCACGAATTCCTGAAACCACAATAGACATAGTAGGCCATAGTGAAAACCTTGTACTCTTTGTCCCACTGACAGAGACACTTCGTTTTTATTGTTTTTTCACAAGCAGCGGTGGAATGCCTTGGCTGGTTTCTTGAGTCATGCATTTTGATTTGAACAAGACGGGCATTTGTGGTGGCCTCCCTAGGGAGCAGTGGACCTGTGGTGAGCAGGGAGTCTGTTCAGTGAACCTATGACTGCAGCCAGTCCCTCTCACAAAGACGTACAGCCAGGCGATTGGTGTGGAGGGAGAATGGCAGTTGCGGAGCACGGATAGTTCCCATCCCTGGTTCCGCAAGATATTTTAAGTATCGGCTTGCTGTTTTTTGATACAGGGATTGTGCATAAATTGGACTAATGTGTGTGGGGGGGGTGCCTTGGGCATTCACTAGGTCTAACATCATCTAGTTAGAACAGCCACTAGCTGCCCACTGAAAGGCTGCACAGCAGGACTACAGCTCCAAACAGTAATCACGGACCTCAGACGCGAACACCAATCACCACGGTCTCAAGGACCCAACCTTGGACCTATCATATAGTTTGGCGGGTGCTGTTTACACACACACGGCCCACCCCTCCTCACCAAATGCCTGCCCACCTCTCAGCTCAGCAGCCAAGAGATGCAACACACAATTTGCGCCTTTAATATTGAAATTCCAAACCATCCCATCAAATCTGCAGTCGCCTCCTCCCCAGTTCACATTCCCCTTAAGCACACATCCAATCACCATTCATCTCACCACCTAATCACTGCACCTAATAGATTAAATTACATAAACACCACGTCACTTATCAATCACCCAACAGACTAGCACATCTCCTCCCCCAAGCCAGTGTCGTATCACAAACCAGAGTCAGACCAATCCCTGGTTTTCAGATTATGCAATGCTTTGTGGCCCAATTCAATATTTTCCTAGGAAAAACATTCTCAAGTTTCTCATCTTTAACATCAGCCTAACACAAACTGCAGCTCAATCACAGAACCAATCAGACCCAACAGTACCCAGACCCTTCTACTGGCCTCCTCCTAATTTCTATATCCAATCAGTTTGAGCTGGGCCACAGACATACAGAATTAAATGAAAGCAAACACCGGCTTACAATAAGACCCTCCTTGGGCAATACACAAATGTTTTCCCCCTCATCAAATATGGTTTAAAGCACCAATGGGATTTTTGGTTCGATTATACTAACCAATGGGGATTCACACAACTTAAATGTTTTACTTTGATATTTTCAAATAACTCAAAGTTGTTTATCAGAGTTCTTTTCTACAAAGAACTTTTTTTATGTTTTTGTTTACGAATCTCAAGTAGTGGTATTAACCAGATTTTAACTCTAACTTGGTGCTCTTACTTGTTACACTGATCATTACTTTGATCAATTCTCAAATTTAAGAGTTCGAACTCAAACTACTATTTTTCAATACAATCAAAGGTGATGCATCATTATTTCCATTTCCTCATCCCACTCTGGTCTATACCTCACTACTTTTTTCAAATAAAAAAAAACACTCTTGTACTCTACCACAGGTTCAATAGGTTAGTACTAGGCTATATGCCCTTTAAGGCTATTTTAAGCCTAGCCAATTTCCTTTTTTATGCACAAATTAAACTATCCCATTTGGTTAGAGACTGGCCTTACCCATTCTGTAGTCAATAATTACATATTACCTCTAATGAAAAAAAATTGGTATACCACAAAGAATTTGAGGGGGCCCAGGCAAGGGATAAAGCGTCTAAGAGCTGTTCTGTTCATTAGTACAAAGTCAGTCGTGCGGTAAATTTTCCATTCCCTGTTCATAGATCAAAGTTGTGCTTGAATATGGACAAGGATGAACTTTGTTTTATGTGGATGTGGAGTCTGTTCTAGAGCAGGGGTATCCTCTGTAAGACATACCTGCCCCTCCAAACTGTTCCGTTGATGTGTAGTAAATCCATCAGTACTGGGTTGGAGGATGCCTTATACACCAGACATGGATCGCCTCTTGGCATTCTGCAGGATACAGAGTATATAGTAGCAGGGCTTTGATTCTCTCCATGTAGGACTTGTTTAAGTCTTGCATCCTTTTTGTAAGGTACCTCTGTGGGCATTCCAGTTGTTCCATGTGCCGGGGCAAATACATGCCAAAGAGAATTATTCTCCATCATTGGCCTAATAAGGGCTGTGTAAAGGGGGACAATGACATCCTTATATCTAGAAATAATTCCTTCATTTATAAGCTGTACAGTACAGAAGGACTTTCTTACAAAACAATGGACAATTCCTGGCTCTTTTCAGCCCCCTGTAATAAAGCCCGCTTTAGCGCGCTTTTTCGCTTGTATTCAACTCAGCACAGCTCCTCGTGGTGTCCTGCAGAGTTCTACAAGCAGCAGAGAGCAAAAGAGTGACTTTTTCCTGATTTAAGTATTTTTTCTGGCTTTTCGATTATTTACTGCTTAGCGACTGCATTTTCGCCTGTTTATACAGCTCTGCATTCTATTTAAACTGTTTTTGTGCTGATTAACTGTTTTGCACTTTTAAAAAAGTTATTTCTTGCTTAAATTTTACCTGTAGGCTAACACACTCAAGTGCGCTAGCCGTTTAAAAGCATTTATGGCATTTACTGTCTGTTTTTCCTCTGTTTTCTGCAAAAAAAAAAAAAAAAATCTTGTTTTCCCGCCTTACTGAACTAGAATAGTCCAGTCTTCAGAGTTTGCTGATCTCTGGGCTTTGGCTTGGTTCCTGTGCTATTCCATATCCTTATTTGGATAAAGGGAAGCTTCTTTGTTCACCAGTGGGAGTGGGGAGCACTGAGCAGCCCATTTGTCCCTAGAGCAGTGGTTCCAGCCAGAAACTTGTAGTCTTATTGGCCATTTTGGGTCAATTCCTAGCTCTTTTCAACCCCCTGCTATAATGCCCGCTTTAGCGTGATTTAGCACGGAGTTGCCCATAGAGCACCATCGGGCAGCACCGGTTAAACAAGGTTAAACTATTTCTGGCTCCGTAAAGTCTGCTCTTCAATTTTTCCCTTAGAACTTCTCTACTTGCACTCTAAACAGTCTATTCTCTATCTCAAAAGCTCAGCACTTGCTCCTAAAGCATTTTTATATAGGTAAAGTACTTGTATACTAAACAAAGTACTACATTAGCCTAGAATCCCCTTGAGTACCCATTTCCCTATAGGTCCCTTCTGACTCAGTTACACAGCAAACTTTTTCACTTTTTCTAGCATGTCGAAGGGTCAGTTGCTAGCGTCCTCTCCTGTTCAGCTGGTGAATCTGGGCATCTTGAGGCAATGTTACAATTGCCTCATGTACAGACAACCCACTCCTCCTCCCACAAAACACAAATACATGTGAGAGATGCAACTATATAGCCAAACTGGAGGCTGAGCTCTCTCAACTCAGGACTGGCAAGACCAGACAGGAGGAGAAGGAAACCACGCACACCACAAACCCAGTTTCACATAGAACTATCACAACTGCAAAACAAACACAAACACACAAAGACATACTCGGAGGCACTGATCAAAAATCTACCAAAACTACAGAGGCCTCCAAAGCAGACACTCAAGCAACTGCCACCTCAAGGCATAAGACATGCAACACATAGTTCTCAAAGTCAGTGTGCTAAACAGTCACAGCCCTTAAGGCCAAACACAATGCCAGACACACTTGATATAGGCGACTCCATAGTCAGACACACTGACGTCCCACTCACCAGACTGAACAAGGAAAAGATCACAGTAAGCTGCCTGTCAGGCGCTAGAATCCGCCACAACACAAGCACTCGGGTCACTCCACAGCAAGTACAAGTATGACTCTGTCATTGTCCATGCCCGTGTGAACGACCTGAGACGTACCTCCCTGGACTACATGAAAAGAGACAGAGGAGCTCTCAGATTATGTAGCCCAGGCCGGTATGACCCTGACCCTGAGCAGTATCCTACCCTCACCAAGAATGATGCCACAATACAGAGACAAAATTATCAGCTTTAATAATTGGCTTAATTACTGGTGTCATTCTAAGGGGATCCAATGTCTGTCTGCCTGGGATGACATGCTTGACAAGCCACGCTGCCATGAGGGCGGCTTGCACCTTTCACCCCTGGGCTTCAGGATATTGGCAAAGGCACTTGCCACCCCCATAGTGCCTTTTTTAGGCAAGGCTCAAATGATAAACCTACTGCCCTAGAAAACAAAAATGGAGAAAAATTAAGGGTAATACTGCTCAATGCCAGAAGTCTAAACCTCAAGATGCACGCCCTCGAAGCCCTCCTCAGTATGGAGAACACTGATGTCTGTGCTGTGACTGAAACCTGGTTCAAGGCTCCTGAGAGCACCCCAGCACTATCAGGTTATACCTCATATCATGCGTTCCGGCCCCAAAATCCGGAGCGAACCACAAAAGGAGGGGGAGTATCCATATTCATAAAGGATACCCACACCTCCAGGTTAGTGGCAACGCACGAAGCATCGGAGACCATCCAGGTGCAATTAACCATAGGTAAAACTGCCCTACAGTTTGTAGCATGCTACAGACCACCTTCTCAAACTCAGGAAACCCACACAGCCTTCCTGAAGACACTGGAGAGTATGAATGTCTCTCCAAACACCATCATATTGGATGACTTCAACTACCCAAACAGACTGGGAACATTACTCAAGCCCCAACACCCTAGCCCAAAGGTTCCTGGAGTTCATAAACTCAAATGCTATGGAACAACTAGTCACCATTCCCACAAGAGGAGAAAATATACTAGACCTGATCATCACAAACATGGGGACAAAATGCTCCACACCAGAAGTATATCCCTCATTGGTGAGATCAGACCATAAATTAATCTCATTGGAGATCCACATCCCGCCCCCACCTCCAGCAAAAAAGACCACAGTGGAGAACTTCTCAAAAACAAACTTCACACTTCTTAAGACTGGAGTGGTATCCTTCAAGGCCCCTGAGCCAGTGGAAACCACAACCCACGCTGCTGAAACCCTTACAAATGCCTTCTACGAGCACCTCCAGGAATGTATGGATCAAGCAATCCCTAATAAAATCAAGACCCTTTCCACCAAAGGCAGGCGCCCGGTCTGGTGGACCCCAGCCATAAACAAACTCTACAACAAGAGGAGAAAGCTACTACATGACAGAGCAAAATCCCTAAAAGGGAGGCATCTCTGATCAATACTAGCAAAAAACTACGATCACTCATAAAATCATCCAAGGCCAACTTTGAGAGAAAAATCGCTAATGACACAAAAGACAATCATAAGGCCTTCTTTAGCTATGTTAGAAACCTGGGTGGAAACTCCCAGATATGCTCAGAATTAGTCCAAAATGATAAAAAAATCACTGAACCCACAGACATTGCCAACATACTGGCAGACAGGTTCAGTGCAAATTTCTCCCCTCCCCCCCAAAAGGAGAAATATCTATCCCACCAGAGTCTAGCCTCCCAAACATCTCAGATGCCCAGGTGAGAGCTGTTCTCTCTAAAGCAAAAAACACAGCATCAATGGGACCGGACGGTGTCCCCGGCTGTGTGCTACACGAACTCAATGAGGAACTAAACCCACACATAAGGCTGCTGTTTAATCTTAGCCTTACTACAGGATTACAGGATACGTACCCAAAGAATGGCGTATGGCAAATGTGGTCCCACTCCACAAAGGCGGTGCTTCTACGGACCCTGGAAATTACCGCCCCATAAGCTTGACGAGCCTTGTCTGCAAAGCTATGGAGAGGATCATAATGGAACTCATAAATAAAGACATTGGGGACCTACAGACACTGGATCCTACCCAATTTGGCTTTGTCAAGGGCAGATCCTGCCTCTTGAACTTGGTCGACTTTTTCGAAACAGTCACTAAAGCCATTGATGAGGGTAAGGCAGTTCACACAACCTACCTTGACCTAGCAAAAGCGTTCGACAATACCCCAACTCGGGCATCATAGAAAAGCTCACCAGCTTAGATGTAAACCCATATGTCACAAGATGGGTTGCAAACTGGCTCAAGGACAGAACACACAGGGTTAGAGTTGCTGGTGCCATATCAAACTCTAAGCCGGTCACGAGCGGTGTCCCACAGGGCTCAGTCCTGGGCCCCCTCTTGTTCGGCATTTATTTTTCTGAAGTGCAGGCAAACATAGGGGGATTGTGGCTGACAAAATTTGCAGATGACTGCAAACTGGGCACCATAATTGACACTCCATCAGAGACAGACATCCTCCAGAGAGGTCTCATAGAAATGGATAACTGGTGCCAGAGCCATGGCCTTAGGTTAAATGCCAAAAAATGTATAGTCATACCCTTTGGGAAAAACAAGGTAACCCCCAATTACCACATAGGTGGTAATCCATTATACACGGAAGAAGTTATCAGGGACCTGGAGACCCAAGTTGACAGTAACCTCTCTTTTGACACTCACATTGCAAGTGGTTAGGAAGACCTTCTACATTGCCCACCTGATCATGAAGGGATTCACATCCAGATCAGGAGAGGTCATTGTACCCCTGCACTCTTCACTTATCAGACCAATGATTGAGTACAACGCCCCATTCGGAATGTACCTTACCCGACACCTGCAGCAGTTGGAAAGACCCCAAAAGTTCCTCACCAAAAGGATAAAGGGACTCAAACATATGTCATACGATGCCCTACTGAAGAAACTCCAGTTCTATTCAGTCACATACCGTCTGCTCAGAGGTGATCTGTGCCTGACATACAAGGCCATGTCCAACGCGGAATTAATGGACATGCTCCACCTCAAAAAATCCAAATCCACCAGAGCCACGAGAGCAAGAGACTTAAACCTCAACACGGATATAAATAGGACATGCTGGAGGGACAGATTCATCACCCAGAGACTCCCTACACTATGGAACAGAATCCCAGTCCATGTGAGGCAGAGCCCCTCACTGACTCTGTTCAAGAGAAATCTTGACAAGTGGATGGGAGATCGTAGGTTTACCCCGGGAATCTTCTCTGTGTCACTGCTGGACAGAGTCACAGCAAACTAATGGGTATAGTATTCTCATCCTAAGGGGTGGTGAAAGCCACACACACTCTGGCTAGGCTTATAAATGCCCTAGGGCAGATAGCCTAGTATGAACCTATGAACAAGTTGGTCAAAAATTAAAGTCACTGTCCACATTAAGTTCCCAAATCCTGAACAACTGCATCATCACTTGGGATTTGCTGTCAATGTGGCATATCCATGAGGTGGATGCCTTCACAAAGGATACAATAATACATTTTTTGGAACTAAGTTTTGGTCAGTGATTTTTGTACCAGTTAATTATTTGGAAAAAAACTTCCATCAGGATGCTTAAATCATCTGGAGATTCACTGACCGCTCCCTAGCTTGCAGTCATTTGAAAATTTAGTCAGAGCCCTTTGGTATTGCCATCTAATTTCCTGAAGTAAAAGAAACAGGAGAGGTTCCGGCACAGAACCCTGAAGGACTCCACTGGTGACCAGTCTCTTCGTTGAGGTGGCTTCCCTTATTTTGATTTTCTCACAGAACAGGCACCTAAATGATACCATGATCAGATGTTCATGCTGTTAGAAATTGCACCTTTGGAAGCATCACTAAACCCCTAAATTCAAGTCAAAAAGCTATAATAAGCTGAAGCACTGTGAATGGCTGTTCCCTTACCACTTAAACACTATGAAACAAAACAAATACTGTGTTGGAAAAGTGCAAGTTATTTGGAGCATATCTGGTCCTCTTCCCCACTATTTTCTGACCAACACAGGGAACAGGGAACAGGGGGATCAAAGGGTAAGCAAACACAACCACAACTGCTCAAGTGCAGGAGAACACATCCACTACCAAAGTTCCTTTATGTGGCACTGTGGACTAGAATCTTTTCAACTGTGTGTTGCTCCAAAAAGGTCTTTTTGGTATACTCCATTTGTGGAACAGCCACAAAACATATCCTTGTCCAGCATCCATTTGTGGAACTCTGATTTCATTCTGCCCAACTAACCCATCAGGGGATTCTGCTGGGACAGAATGTAGGAGACCCTTACCAACAAAATGGACTGTAGGGCTAATTCCTATTCTTTGACTGCCACCCTGCAAAAAGGGTAGGATGGAGTCCCACTCTATGTACAATATCACTGTGATGCCTAGTTTTCAGGTGTAGGACTTCCAGCTTCCAAACTAGCTTGAGCTCCTCTATATCCTGGACAGTCATCTTCATGTGGATTATGCTGTTGCACTGGGTTTTATTACAGATATTCTCAACTTTGACTCACCTGTGTGGGCTCCGCTGGCACCATTCTAGGCATCCATGGTTGGAGTCTGGTTGAATGGTACTCCTTGTTTCTTGAATTGGACACTAATGGAACTCCTGCCTGATAGGAGGCAAAGCAGCTGTAATATCCTCTAAGGAATAACTGTGCAACAAATTCCCACAGTGACACTATTGGACCCTCCTCAACTAGAGCCCTGTTAGGGAAGACATAAGTATTGTGAACCCTGTGCTTTCTGGAACATGCACGTAGCTCCATTGCAAACTGCCACTTTCCTTTGGGATATGCTCGTGAAGGACTCGCATTCTATTTTTTTTCAGGCAGAAAGGCCCTCCAGCCTGTACAATCTAGCAAGTCTCCAAGAGCATCACTGATCTGCATGAGCTCAAGGGTAATAAGGGAAATGGGGAAAATATGCCCTTAGACACAGAATTGGGGGAGGGGGAGACAAGCCAAGACTGGGTGCCCTCAGTACTCCCAGCTGAGACTCAGCTTCAACAACATACTTGTCCAGGTGAGGAGATTGAATTTAGATGGCTTGGAAATAGCTAACTGATCCAGTCACTTGATTAACCCTGGAAGCAGCAGACAGTGCATTAATCTTGTAACTGTAATATTTATTAATTGCTACTGTATATTTCTTGTTGTATATTGTTACTTCGTATACAGCTTACTGCCACTTTGCTTTCTTTTTCCCTTCTTTGTAATCTATTTCATCTGGGCAGTACCCGATAATGGTCAGTTATAATCAGTGTACCAACCCAATAGTCAAGTAAAACAAAAAAAAAGGATAAAGTAAATTACAAGTGACTACACTCAGCTTTGAGCATGAGAATACATCTGTGGCCACTATGAATGTGAATACAGAAGTGGCTATCCTTAAAATTCAGAAGTATCATCACAACTTGGGAAAGGTTAATAGTAGGAAGGCAAGCAGGATTAACATCTTGAATTTTGGCACTTTCAGAAAGTGCAGTCCCCATTCCTGTGAAAACCACCATTAAGAGCCACTCTGTTGCTCTTTTCTACTGTTTGAATACAAGATCAACCAGCCTCCAATTTTGTCGGCATGAAGGTATTGAGGGTTGGGGGCTGGGAAAGAGGAAGGAGGGGGGAAGCAAGACAAAGTCATGGAAACTCGCTTTTTGAGAAATGAGGGTGCTCAAACTTCAATTTATGATCTTGTTACTTATATGCAACCTTTTTGCTCTTTGCCTGCTTGCTCTTACCACAGCAGAAGTAGAAAGGCCAACTTTTGGATAGGCAATTCCCATCATACTTTGGGAAAGGAGAGGAAACAACTGTCTGGCAGTACTTTTTTTTTATTTTTCCTTAGGTCTGCTAAGTATATCCTGAAAGTACAGTTTTGTACCTACCATAAATGTAGATGTCCGATAGGCATGCATCTGCAGTCCTTACAAATGGGTTGTCCTTTCATCAGGCAGCCCTTCGGTCGGCCGGATTCCAAAGTCTGGGTCTGGCCTCGGCTGGTGTCGCACTTCACCCGACGTCATAGCTGCAGTTCTTCGGGTATAAAGGCATCAGCTGACGCCATTTTCCTCAGTGTTTCTTGCCCCAGATGCCAGGTGCCCTCTAGGAAGGCTTAATTTGGATAAATGCAAATGGTTCCAAATAGTAGAGAGCAAACAAAAAATAAGCATGTATGTACATATATACAAACAAATACACCATAATAGATTCCCCCAGCTAGCTACAAGATGGGCAAATACCCTAGGAGTACCACAGAGGGGAAGGAGGGTGGGTAATCCTGACTGCAGATGCATGCCTATCGGACAACTACATTTATGGTAGGTACAAAACTGTACTATGTCCTTCAAGGATGCATCTGCAGTCCTTACAAATGGGTAGAATACCATAGCCAAACTGGGGGAGGAGGAGAAATAAGATTATGGTGTAGTTAAGATCCCTTGCAAAACAGCAGTGGCAAAACCTGCTCGGGATCTGGAGTATAAAGGTAAATTATAATGCTTGGCAAATGTATGCACGGAGCTCCAAGTAGCAGCCTCTAAAATGTCTTTGGTAGCCACTCCTCGTAAAAAAGCTGTGGTAGTGGCTGTAGCCCTTGTAGAGTGAGGCCTGATGTTTTCTGGAGTTTTCTTCCCATGGTAGGAGTAACAGAATCTAATGCAATTTCCTATCCACTTAGAGATTGTCTGTTTTGAAATTGCTTTTCCTTCCATTCCTGTTGCATATGCTACCAGTAGTTGGTCAGTTTTTTTTATTGCTCTTGGTCCTGTCCAGGTAGTAACGTAATTGTCTATGCACATCTAAGGTATGCAACAGTCTTTCTCCCCTGTTCTGTGGGTTGGGGAAGAATGTAGGTAGGTGGATAGCTTGATTTAAAGATACCCTGGAGACCACCTTTGGCATAAAAGTAGGATTAGTTCTCATGGACACTATCTTGATGGAAGATCAGGAAGGGCTGTACTGCCATTAATGCCTGTAGCTCAGATACCCTTCTTGCTGAAGTGATTGCAAGCAGGAAAGCAGTTTTCCATGATAAGTACTGTAAATCTGCTGTAGCTGCTGGCTCGAAAGGAGAGAGTGTCAACTTTTCTAGCACAAAGTTCAAGTCCCATGCTGGCAATGGTGGCTTCCTAGGTGGTTTTACATTTTTAATTCCTCTCAGAAACTGCCTGAGCAGAGGGTGAGAGAAGACTGGAGGATCCAAGTTGTATTCTGCTGAAATAGCTGATGCATGAATCTTAATGGAAGAATAGGACAGGCCGTTGTGGAAGAGCTCTGCCAAGTATTCCAGGATGTTAGGTAGGTTTTCAAGTGACACATTCTCTCCTTTTGCAGTACTCCAAATGAGATATCTTTTCCATTTCGCTGAATAATTTTTTCTTGTTGAGGGTCTGTGAGCCTCCAAGAGAATGTCCTTAACCCTTTGAGATAAATCCGGGTTATTTGGTCTTATGCAATGTTCCAGGCAGCCAGCTGCAGTGTTTTCAGGTTTGGATGCAGGGTTTTGAAGTTGTTCTGTGTTAACAGCAAGGGAACCAGGGGCAGAGGCCATATTTGTTCCCGAGACATACTCCTCAGTAATGGGTACCAATGTTGCCTTGGACAGTCTGGAGCTACCAGGATGATCCTTGGACGGTCTTCTTTGATCTTCAATAGCACCTTGTGCATCAAAGGAAGAGGTGGGAATGCATATGCTGTCAGGTTTTTCCAACTGAAAGATAGGGAGTCCACTTTCCAAGCAAGTGGGTGGTACGTCCTTGTGCAGAATTTTTTCAGTTGGTGATTGTGTGGGGATGCAAATAAGTCTATTTCTGGTAGTCCCCATTTCCCTGTAATGGTTTTGAAGATGTCCGGATGCAGCATCCATTCGTGGGCATCCGTGGTAGTTCTGCTTAGGATGTCTGCTAGAGTATTTTCTTTTCCTGGCACAAAAATTGCTTGTAACTGAATGTTGAAGCTCAGTGCCACATTCCAGAGGTCCATTGCCATCCAGTATAGAGGGTATGAATGTGTGCCTCCTTGTTTGTTGATGTACCACATAACTGTGGTGTTGTCCGTCCTTATTAGCAGTTGACCCTGTCGAAGAAATGGTCGGAATGCTTGAATTGCCAGTTTTACTGCCAGCATTTCCTTTTGATTTATGTGTAGGTGCAGCTGGTCTTGAGTCCATAAGCCTTGTATGCACTTGTCCAGCATGTGTGCCCCCCAACCGAGGTCTGAGGCATCTGTTGTGATGGTCTGGCTTGGTTGAGTGCTGTGGAAGGGTAGTCCCTTGTTTGATTGACAGGCCTGAGCCCACCATTGGAATTCTTGCTTCAGGCATGGAATTACTGGAATTTGGGTTTCTAGGCTGTGCTTGTGCTGAGACCATAAATTCCTTAGATACCACTGTAACTTTCTCATATGTAGTCTGGCATGAGGAATCAATATTATGCAGGATGCCATGTAGCCGAGAGCTTGCAGGACTTTTCTTGCTGTTAGCTGGTTCTGCTTTGTTAATGCCATGAAGTAGAGAGGGAGTTGCTCCTGTTTTTCTACCGTCAGGAATGCCATTTGTTTTGACGTGTCCAGATCTGCACCCAATAAGGTTATCCTTTGGGATGGTATCAGCCTTGACTTTTTTATATTGACTGTGTATCCCAGGGCTTGCAGTAGATGAATGAACCTTTCCAAATCTTTTGTTAATTTGTTTTTGCTGTCCGCTTGTAACAGGCAGTCGTCCAGGTAAGGGTAAATTTGAATTCCCTGAAGCCTGCAATGAGCAATTACTGATGCCAGGCATTTCGTGAATACTCTGGGCGCAGTAGATAAGCCAAAGGGCAATGCTGAGAATTGATAATGCTCTGATCCTGCAAGTAATCTGAGGTATCTTCTGCAATTTGGTCGTATGGGGACGTGCAGGTATGCCTCCTTGAGATCTAGAGTTACCAGCCAAGACTCCTTGCCCAGCATGGGAAGAAGCTGCTGTAGGGTCAGCATTTTGAATTTTGGAACAATGAGGTATGTGTTTAAAGCTGACAGGTCGAGAATAGGTCTCCATTGGTTTTCTTTTCTTGGTACCAGGAAGAGTCTGGAGTAAAATCCTTGTCCTTGTTCCATAGATGGTACCCTTTCTACAGCTCTCATCCTTAGTAAGTGAGTTATTTGTTGTAGAGCTTCTGTCTTCTGATTTGGAGGTAGGTTTGGCATTCCTCTCTTCCTTGGCAGAGTATGGAAGTGAAACCTGTAACCTTGGTCTATTGTCTGTAAAATCCATTTGTCTCCTGTGATGTAATGCCAGTTTACTGAAAATAAGGCTAGCTTCCCGCCTAAGGGTGCCTCTAGTTGTTCCCTGGTAGGCGGTGCCAGAGCCAAGTCACTGTGATTGTCCTGTGGAAGTGGTGGTGGCTGGATCTGTGGCTGTACCTCGCTGGTTGTTAGCCTGCCACTGACGACCCCTGTAGGCACCTCTGGATTGACCCCTGCCTCTTGAGCGCCTATTCCTGCCTCAAGGAGCTCTGGAGGTGTCTGGAAAGGACCAATTCTTGGAAGGCCAGTTCCTGCTAAACCTTGGAGGCTGGACCTGCAAGAAATCCTTGACTGTGTGGACAGATTTTGCTTTCTCTTCCACCTTCTTCAGCACCTGCTGCGCAGGGGAGCCAAACAAATTGAGCTTATCCATGGGAGCATCTAGGAGCTTTGATTTTACATGGTCTGGTAAGGACTGCTCTTTTAACCATGCATGTCTTCTGATCACTGTGCCAGTCATGGCTGATCTAAAGGAGGCCTCCAGTGCATCATAGCCGCATTTTAAGGAAAGATTACTGACCTGCTGAATGTTATGGACCATTTCCTGTACAGTTTTTTTTTTGTCTAATGGTTCATCCGAGGGCAGTTTTTTAGTTAACTGGTCTAACAAATTCCTAATACTGAATCATGTGGAATTGACAGTTCAAGGCCCTAGCTGAAAGAGTAGCAGAAGTGTAAACTTTTTTACCCCATCTCTCTAAGGACCTAGATTCCCTTTCGGAGGGGAGGGGGTTTTTGGTAGAGGTAGCTGCTACAGCCTTGGGTCCCTGGGAGATAGTTTCGGGATCTGCAAAAGGGGCCTTATACAAATGATAGTGTGTGTCCGGAACCCTGTAGTACCAATCGGGCTTAGCAGGGGCCGGAGGAAGAGAATCAGGAGCAGTACAAGCATCATTAAAAGCATAATCCACAACAGTAAGTACTGGAGGAATAGCTAAAGGCCTATGCTGTGGCAAATGCAAAAAGGTTCTAAGCCTTTTTCTAGAGTCTGAAAAATCCTGGCCCTGCCATTGAAATTGTTCCCTCATAGCATGCAAGGTTTCCCCAAAAGAAAATTCCTCAGGCGGAGAGGCAGAAGGGATGGACTCTTCTGCATCAGAGTCCTCATAAGGAGAAAAAGGGGCCTCTGGAGGGTTTGAATTATCTGATTCATCAGAGGAGCCATCTGAAGAAACTGGCTCAGGGGGCTCTACTCTAGTCCTCTTTTCTGGAGGTAGGTGAGAGGCCCTGTCTGGATGTGGTTGGGATCCCCGGATCAAAGAAATGAGATCCTCTGCTAGACTAAGCATTTGTGAACTAGAACTAGGCCTGTGAGAAGGGGTCTTAGCAGGCACAGTTTTGGTAGTTTTTGCTGCTTTAGCCATGGCAAAGGCCTTAATCGACATGGATGCAGGAGGCCTAGCAGCTCCACGTGCAGGGGTAGAAATATCCAAAGGGATAGTATCAGATAAATCCTGTGAACCTGAAAGAGCAGGTGGGATTTCAGTAGCAGTTTCAGCCAAGCTGGAAGAGGCCTCGGTAAGTGGCAAGCTTTCGGCCGAAGGAAGAACCATGGACTCTGTTTCAGCCGAAACAGAGACACTCGCGGTAGGCTTAATGCAAGGAAAAGGATGAAACCGTGGACCGCGAGTGTCGGTCCTTTTCCTTGCGTTTTTTAGAAATTTGCGCAGTCGGAGCATCCGACGGCATAATGTAAGCCAAGCGGGCGAAAAACTCTTCAGCAAATTCCGACCGACGTCTAAGCGTCCGTCGGTTGAAAGAAGCACTGGCTAGACAAGCTGCTACGTCGTGGTCTGGGCCTAAGCAAGGTAAGCAGTAAGAGTGGAAATCTTTATGAGGTATTTGTTTCCCACAAGTTAAACAGTTATTCACTTTTTCTGACATCGGCTGAGGCAAGAAAGAGTCCCCAACGGGGTACTTGTAGTAGTAATCTCTGGTTCTGACCGACCGGCACTTGCGAACAGCTTCTGCTTCGGGCGCCACGCGGCAAGAAAGACTGAGGAAAATGGCGTCGGCTGATGCCTTTATACCCGAAGAACTGCAGCTATGACGTCAGGTGAAGTGCGACACCAGCCGAGGTCAGACCCAGACTTTGGAATCCGGCCGACCGAAGGGCTGCCTGACGACAGGACAACCCATTTGTAAGGACTGCAGATGCATCCTTGAAGGACATCAGGGGGTTCAACAAATAGGTTCTTAGCTAGAGGTATTGAGAGTCTTAGTCTGAGACAAGGGTCATATCCCCTTGCCAAGCAAGTTCCTCAAATGACTCATGGCAGCAGCACTGAAAGCTGCACCCACAGAATCAGTCACTCAATGGCACGTTTATCTACAGAGCAAGTAGCTGGGATAATTCCAAGAATTTTGGCTTTTGAGTACTGTCACATACCTCTCTACTTTACACTTCAGGCCATTAGAGAGCCGGATGGAATCTGATCAAAATCTGCCAAGTGTAATGAAGGCTGGAACTGCTGCCAAATAGACTTTCTTCCCAATGCTGTTCAACAGTCTACCTTCCTGGTTACTGGGAAGTGTACTAAAGGCTAGAAACAATTCACACCCTTTCTCAGGATCCGGGGACACCACTGCTGGATCTGTGGTGGAAGTATTGTACACATCTGTCCACTTCTTAGAACAGGAATATGAGACTCCAGTTCCAAGAATGTCATTAAAGGATCCAGCAAAACTATTACTAGAGAAATTATGATAGGCACTGAAGAGTCTAATACAACCATAAGATGTAAATTTTCTGGGCATCTAAGGCCTGTTGTCTACAGTTTGAAGTGAATCTTCATACTCTAAGTATCCCCAAAATGTGGCATCTCCTGTATGGGTGACACGGAGGAAAAGGAAGTGTAAGCAAAGTCTTCCTCCACTGAAGCTGAGAAAATTTACTTTTTTTTTTAGAAGGATTGTTCCCTTTTCACTTAATGAGAATATCCCGGATGCCACCTGCTGCCCTGGTTTTGAAAGTAATCTTTGCAAAAACGTTATGAGGTCCTGAGCCCACCTGTACCAGTTTTAGGTGGAAACAAGACAGTTGTCTCATACCTGCAAGTAAGATAAAACAAAGCTTGAAGAGGTAAAGCCTCTGAGACTTGAATGCCACATCCTCAGTTTAGAGGGGGCAACCATCTTGGAGGGCTGGTAAAGATGGACAGCTACCCTGGACCTCCACTTAAAGACGATGATTGTCCTACACACAAACAAAACAATCTTCCTTTGTAATTCTAAAATGGGAATGTAACTGATGCCCATGGTGAGGCATCACAGGTGCAGAAGGTTCATCCCGGGAGGATAAGCTAGGTCCCACTATACAGCATCGCCACAGCAACACTGCCAGAAGTCTCAAGCAAGACAGATATCAAGGTCAGGGGGACCAAAAAACCTTCTCAAGATTAGATACTCAAATCCAGGGAGCGGTACTGATGCTAAAGCAACATTCATCACCTCCCATTGTTTTATCACTTGAGGGTGCTTATTTACACAGCTCTTCACGGGCAGGACATCCAGGACTTGAGACTTGCGAGGCTAATGACGTGGTGGTCTCTGGAGAAAGGACGTCAAGTTTGTTTACATAGTTTTAGACAGCTTGCTCCCTTCACTTCAGGGTCTTTCTTGAAATCAACACAGATTTTCCAGACAGCAATGACAAGATCACAACCCATGCAAAATACTCTCACAAACTATGAAAATCTTTGAAAGCCTTGCTCACCACAAGCACTCTCTCTGGGTAGACATACCCTAAAACCATACAAGTGGTCTTGTATTATTCTAAGTTGTTTGTTAAAGTAAATATCAATACAAGCAAAGACCCCCCACAGACACTTACTGTGACCTCAGGAAAGTCTGACCAAATCAATGGACAATCCTGTACACAACACAACGCAATTTGTACTGCATCATGAAGTAAATATATATATGGTGCACGTGGGTGTCACTCAAACTTGTTATGCAGAGACATCCCATAATTCAAGATTTATGGCTACTTCAAGAGTGATCCATAAAATGAACAAGCCTGACTTTTCTGAATGGTAGGGAGGTGGAAGACCTAATAAGCTTGCAAACAAACTTTCAGAAACAATTTAACAAAATAGGAATCATACCTACAGATTTTCCAGAAGAAACTATCTTCATTTTTAACCCTTTTGAGATGAGACCATACCTCTCAACTACCTGGATTTGTGGCTCATATTTTTGCTCTCTTCATAAAATTTCTGGTTTTCTGTCAAATCATTAAGAATTGAAGGCACTAAACTGACAGACATTTGAGTTTTAGATATCAAATCCTTCAGAAAACGCATGCTAACACAAAAGCTTTTACTCTAGCAGCTTTTTAAGTTTATGAGAGTAATATTTAAAAATGTGTCCCCTAATTATTTTGGCTTTGTCCAGATTTCTTGCACTAAAAGGTTGAGAGGTATGAATGAGGCCTAAGGTTTATACTTCTCAACTTTCTGTTTCTGCCTTTTATACCGTGTGGGAAAATCTGCAGTGTTCAACAGAAGGCTCAGTCTCTGAAATCAAGAGTTAGCTTCAAAGTAGTGAAGCTTTGTTAGGGAAAGGCGAGAGCACACTCTTCACTTTTAAAGCAGTTCAACTAAATTTCTTCCACCCCAACAGTAAAAGGGGGTAAAAGCTTTACAAGTGTTTCATATAGTTCTTCTATTCCTCTGCACCTTGTAGTGGTATTTTATGACCAAACCTTTTTTTAATGCATTATCCATTCTAACAACAAACAATACAGTAAAAAAAAAACTCCACCCCCAAACATAGAATAACTGATACTAATAAAGAGCACAGAAAAAAATATACAAAGCAACTGTAAAGGAAAGAGACGTGAGGCAATGAAAGAAAGAGTTGTGTACTTACCATAACATGGAATCTGTGCTATCCAGTGTTATTCATCAAGGATGGGTCTAGGATCAGACATCAGATCTGAGCCGGCACTAATATGACAATTCATGAGATCAAGCCCCTCCCCCTTCCCAAGATCACTAACTATCAACAACCCTCGGATAGAGTTTGCTGGATAGAAAAAGGATACTAAGGGATACATCCCTAACTCTCCATTTACCAGAATGAGGGTGGGAACATGATGAATAATGACACTGGACAGCACAGATGCCAAGTTATGGTAAGTACCATATACTCTATCTGATGCAATCAGTGTTATTACTGATCACGAATGGGTCAGAGTCGCCACCTAACAACAACCCTGGGAGGTTTCATGGAAGGATATGCTGAAGCACAGAAGAACCAAAGGAAGCCTTTCTCCTAGAGAGAGTGTCTAGCTTGTAAAAAGCAACAAAGGTATGGGGATTAGACCAAGTAGCAGCAGCACAAATCTCAAAGGATAATTTAGCCAAGAAGGCAGAAGACGTTGTTACCAATCTAGCAGAGTAAGCTTTGACTGGTCCGGAGAGCTCCAGGTACCTGCTTTCATAAGTTTAAGAAATGCAACTAGCAATCCAATGAGAAATGGACACCTTGGAAACCACTTGCCCTCTCTTAGCCTCAGAAAAGGCGACAGAGCTGACCAGACTTCCAAAATTTCTCTATCTGCTTGAGGTAAAAACATAGCTATCTATGAACATCCAAACAATGCAACTGATATTCTCCCTTACTGGAGAAATTAGGAAAAAAAACTACTGATTAAGATTCACGTCTGAAGCTACCTTAGGAACAAAGGAAGGATTGGTCCTGAGAGTGACCCTATCTTTATGAAACAGCATGAAAGGAGGTTTAATACACAGAGGCTGCTATTCAGAAACCCTCCTGGTGGAAATAACAGCCACCAGAAAGGCAGTCTTCCAAGAAAGAAATTTAAGGTCACAGGTACCTGCAGGTTCAAAAGGTTTCTGATTCAAAGTCTGCAGCACTAGAGTGAGATCGCAAGGAGGGGAAGGATCCTTTACAGGGGTCTGAGCAGAAAGATTCCTCTAAGGAAAGCCTTATATAGCCTAGAAGAAATGGTGGGGCTTTCGCCCAAATCTAAGTTGGAGATTGCGACCAACTGGAGTTTGATCGTAGAAAAAACTAGCCCCCTGCTGAAAGAGAGGCTAGGAACAGACGCTGAAAAGGGATCTAGACTGTGCTGTTTTGTCCAAATAGAATAAACATTTTTGGTAGATGGCCTCTAGGAAGCCAAAATAGACAACCAGGGAAGAAAGCCTGGACTGGGAAAGAATCATTGGAACTGGAGGTACCAAGCAGTCAAACAAAGGGTTTGAAGACTGGGAGGAAGAAAACCCCAAGGATGGGAAATGAGATCCAGAAATGGAGCCAGTATCCAGGGCGGATATTTCAGATGAGACCAAAGGAGGGAGAACCATGCCTGATGAGGCCAGAAGGGGGCAATGAGGATGAGGGAAGTCTTCAGCTGACGAGCTTTCATTAAGACCTTTTGAATGAGAAGAGTTGGGGGATAGGCATGCAGAAGACCCGGCGGTCAATCGTGAGCCAGAGCGTCCCTGGGGGACTACCCATTCAGGGGATCAGGGCAAAGTATTTGCTGCATTTGTAATTGATAGCACAGGCAAAAAAAAAAAAAAAAAAGTCACAGCAAGGAAGACCCCAGAGTTCGAATATCTGACTTGTCACGGATTCCACTCGTAAGGACTCAGGATAGATCTGCTGAGTTTGTCAGCTAAGACATTGGAACTGCCAGGAATATGCGTTGCAAGAAGAAAGCACCTGGAAGGCATCACCCATTCCCTCACTCTCGTGGCCTCTCTGAACAGGGTATAAGATAGTGTTCCCCCCCTGCTTGTTGCTGTACCAGATCACCACCATGTTGTCTGCCAGAATTGCAATAGTCCTGAGAGGGAGACAGTCTTGGAAGGCTTGCAACATGAGCACTGCTCTCATTTCCAGGACACTGATGTGCAATTTGATCTCTAAGGGGACCACGTGCTTTGGGCAGTCCTTCCCCGATAATGCCCCCCCAACAAAGGTGTTCCGTGGTCACCATGGCTAGGGGTTGTGGAAGACAGAAGGGTCTAGAAGGAGTTCCTGAGCTTGAAGCCTCAAAACAAGGTGACATCTGCAGACTTGAGAAATCCTGATGGTCATGGACACGGGATGAAGGCTGACCGACACTGAATCACAAGGGTCCAGTGTAGAACTCGCATGTAAAATCTGGCGGAGGGGGAGTAACTAAATCGCTGCCACCATGGAACCTAGGGCTTGCAAGATTAAGTGGGCTGAGGGACATTCTAGATCCAGGAGGAGACCAACCTGATCCCAAATCATCTTGACTCTGCATGGAAAAGTGCTGCAGTCTGACACAGTGTCTAGAACACCACAAATAAACTCCAGACTCTGAAATAGGACAAGATGAGATTTGGGCAGGTTGACCAATACCTAGGTCCTGAAAGAGACTGTGTGTAACCCGTGGCCAGAAGGAGTTGATGCCTTGTGGGTGCTGTGAGGAGCCAATCGTTCAGGTACAGGAAGACCTGGAAACCTTGCAGCCGGAGATGGGCTGCCACCACTGCCAACATCTGGGGGCACTGAGGTGAGCCCAAAGGGCAGGGCTCTGAACTGATGGTGACTGGCCCCCAGCTGGAAGTGCAAGTATCTCCTGGAGCGTCTGTCCATTTTGATGTAAGAGTATGTCTCCTTGAGATCCACTGAGCACATCCACTCATCCTTGCAGAGAAGAGACAGAATGGACTGAACAGGGACGATCCAGAACTTTGACTTCTTGACTGACAGATTTAACATGCTGAGGTCCAGAATGGGACACAGGTCCTCAGTCTTTTAAGGCACTAAAAAGAAGCAAGAGCAAGTGCCAGACCCTCATTGTTTTGTTGGGACCTCCTGGATGGCTCTTTTTTGAAGGAGTTCTCGGATCTCTATAAGGGCCAACTCCCTTTGACGGGGTGGAACATCCAGGAGAGAATTTTAAGTTGGGGGGCTGAAAAAATGGTATGAAGTAACCCCTGGACACTATGTTTAACGTTAAGTGATCTGAGATCATACTTGTCCACGCTAATGGGTGAAAGGATAGATGACCCAACTGCCTCCAGGGTAGGCTAGCTGGGCAGTGCTGAGGGCGTTTCTCAGAGAAGGGTTCCCAGGAATCCTGGTTCTGTGGACCCCCTCTACCTCTGGGGTGGTGTCTACTGTCAAACCCCCTTACCCAACCGGAAGAGGATTCCCGAGAAGCATCCTGGAAGGAATATTGAGACCTGCAGAACCACAGTTTCTTACTATCCCTCTAATTCTTGGAGAAAGATCGCTGGGGAGTAGAGAAAGTACAGTTGTGTACACTTACCATAAATGTAGATGTTAGAGTGTATTCACTGTTGCAGTCATCACATTTGGGTTATCCCTGCCAGGGTAGCCCTCGGCCGGCCCGAATACCAGAGGCTTAGTATTTCTGCGTTGGTTATTATTGCTTCAGGACTGACGTTAGGTCGTCAGTATTATAAAGTAAGGCAGCGGACGCCATTACATTAGTTTTTCTTGCCCTACCCTGTCAGGAGCCCCCAAGTAGGAGGCCAGGTTCTGATGGAAGAACCCCACCAGTAGAAAGTAAATACCAATATGTCCCTTGTAAGGAAAGGGAAGAAAGGGAGATGGAAGGAAACCAGGACTGCAGTACTGAATACACTCGAGCATCTACATTTATGGTAAATGTACACAACTGTACTATGTTCTTTGTGTTTCACTGTTGCAGTCATTACATTTGGGTTGATTCCCAAAGCTGAGGAAAAGGGTGGAGGCAGTCAAACAGACTAGGGGCTGGCGAGGAAGCCCTGCAGGACTGCAGAGGCAAACCCTGCCCTGGACTTGGAGAGACAGGCGGTAATGTCTGGTAAAAGTGTGAACAGATGTCCAGGTGGCAGCCTCCAGGATGTCCCTGGTGGGGACTCCTCTGAGGAAAGCTGAAGAGGTGGAGGCTGCTCTGATGGAATAAGTCCTGACCCTCTTGGGGGGAGGCTTTCGTCTATGGTCTCGGAAAGAAGGCCTGCTGGGAAGCCCCAGATCCGATCTCCTAGGCATTCAACAAAAATAATTGGATCTGACAAAACTGTGGGATCTGAGGGCCCTCTTGGATCTGAAGATGTAGAAGGTACAGCTGTCGGATCAGACGGACAGGTAGGATCAGAGGACAGTCTAGGATGGCTCAGATCCAAGGACCTCTAAGGCTCCAAGCTCGCAGATCAGACAGAAGAAGCTGGGGCTCTCGGAGAAGAGGAGACGGATCCAAAGCTAGGGAGGCTGGTCTCTGATCCAGGGTGCGGTGCTCAGAGAGCCTTGCCTTTTTGGCAGGAAAATCCCACGAGGAAGACTTACTCTTGGGATCAGAGGGAGGCTTAGGAGACCCCGTAACCAGGGGACCCATTTTGGCCAGCCCTTTCAGGAGAAGTTTGTTTCTGCAGTCTAGGAGAGCCCTGGGGTTGAAGTCTGTAACAAATGTCACACTCAACTTCTAAATGGGGCACTCCTAGGCAGTAAACACACCTTGTACAAGTCGGAATAGGGTATTTTCCTACCGCACAAAGAGCACCTTTTAAATCCAGCGGATTTCTTAAACATCCCAATATCTCGCGCACACACATGCAGACACACACCACCCACACACAGCACAAGGGAGTGGGGGGGAAGAAAAAGGGAAAGAGGAAAGTTACGCAAGACTGCGAAAGAGAAACTAACGGGAACCCAGGTAAGGACCTAAAATATAAGCTAAACTACGTTAACGCACTACCAGGAAGGGAGGAAACTAACAGGTAGGAAGGAAGTAGAAAGGAAGAAACCACAAAAGAAAAGAAAGAACAGTTGTGTACACTTACCATAAATGTAGATGTCCCGAGTGTATTCACTGTTGCAGTCATCACACTTTGGTAGATTCCCAAAGCTGAGGAAGGGTGGAGGCAGTCAAGAAGTATTGGGGCTGGCTATCCGGCCTTGTAAGACTGCTGTAGCAAATCCAGCTTTGGATTTAGAAAAAATAGGCAAGTGGTAATGTTTGGTGAATGTGTGTACAGAACTCAAAGCTGCAGCTTCCTGGCAGGGACTCCCTTGAGAAATGGTGTAGAGGATGAGGTAGCCCTAGTGGAATGGGTTCTAATCCTCTGTGGGGTAGGTTTTCCATGGTGTTTGTAGCAGAAATGGATGCAGTGTGCTATCCATTTGCTTTGAAATGTCCTTGCTCTCTGCTCCTGTAGCAAAGCTGACTGGCAGCTGGTCATTTTCTGAAAGGTTTAGTCTTGTCAAGGTAAAACCTAAGCCGCCTGTGCACGTCCAAGAAGTGCAGGACCTTTCCCCTTTATAACAATTAGGGAAAAAAGTTCATAAATGGATGGATTGGTTTAAAGCCACACTAGATGCCACCTTGGGCATAAATGATGGGTTAGTCCTGAGGGAAACCCTGTTGCGTGGAAGATAATGAAGGGTTCTACAGCCATAAGTGCCTGCAACTCAGACACTTTTCTTGCTGAAGTGATGGCCAGAAGTAAGGCCGTTTTGCAAGAGAGGAATTTTAACTCTGCTGTAGCAGCAGGCTAAAAGGGGGGAAGCGTGAGCTTCTCAAGTACAAAGTTAAAGTCCCAGGCTGGAGTGGGAGCTCTCCTTGGGGGTCTTAAATTGTTAGCTTTTCTCAGGAACTGTTTGACCAGAGGGTGAAAGAAGAGGGGTGGCTCAGTATTTTAAAGAGCTGAGATGGCAGAGGCATGAATCTTAATTGAAGAGAATAGGCCTTTGTGAAGCAGTTCTGCTAAATAATCTAGGATTTGAGGTAAGCTGGGAACGGTTGTGTCCTTTCCCTGAGACTGGCTCCAAGAACAGTATTTTTTCCACTTTTCTCAATAGGTATTTGATAGCTGTCAGTACATTCTGTACAGCTAACATTTCTTTTTGATTGATATGCAAGTGCATTTGTCTTGGGGTCCATTTGCCTGCCATATCAGCCTCCCATGCATAGTATGAGGAGTCCATTGTCAGGGTTTGGGCAGTGTGGAGTTAATTGAAAGGGAATCCCTGGTTGTGGTAGCAGGCCTCTGCCCAACAATGGAACTCTGTCCTTAGGCAAGGAATGATAGGAATCATTGTTTCCAGGTCCTGAGAATGACGGCACCAGAGACTTTTTAAGTACCACTGAAGTTTTCTCATATGCAGTCTTGCATATGTAATTAGTAGAATGCAAGAGGTCATGAACCCTAGGGCTTGCAGTATTTTTCGTGCAGATAGCTAGGTTTGGGTAGCTAGTAGATTGAAGTAGTTTGTCAAATAAACTTGTTTTTCTGGAGTGAGGAATGCCATCTGGGAAGTTGTGTTCAAGCTTGATTCCAGGAATACAATTTTTTGGCTGGGTACCAGATGTGATTTCTTTTCGTTGATGGTATACCCCACAGAGAAGGTAGAAGTCTCTTTAAAAATGTCAGGTGCTAAAGCAGCAATTCCTGACTGTCCACCTGAATCAGGCAATCATCCAAGTATTGGTAAATTTGAATTTTTCTCTGCATGCAGTATGCAATGGCTGGAGCCAGGCATTTTGTGAATACCTTGGACGCAGCAGATAAGCCAAAAAAGGAGTGCAGAGCCTGCCCTGAAACTATAGATATTTCCTGTAAGAATCTCTTATGGAGATGTGTAGATAAGCTTCTTTTAAGTCTAGGGTGACCAGCCAGGAGTCCTTGGCTAGGATAGGAAGCAGCTGTTGTAGAGTAAGCATTCTGAATTTTGGAACGACCAGGAAGGTGCTAAGAATTGACAGATCTAGGATAGGGCGCCAAGAGTTTGCTTTTCTGGGCACCAGAAACAGTCTGGAGTAGAAACCCTGTCCCCTTCGCTCTGTTGGAACAGGTTGAATAGCCTTGATACAGAGAAGAGAAAGTACTTGCTTTTGGGCCTCTGCCCACTGTTTTTTTTTTTTTTGGGGGGGGGGGGGTCTGGCAATCCGCTTGGGGTTGGCAGTGAATGGAAGTAGAATCTGTATCCCTGGGATGCAATGTTTAAGACCCATCTGTCCTGGGTAATGTACTCCAAGTTTTTTGCATGAAGGGTGACTTTTCCTCCAAGGGGTGCAAGTACTTGGGCAAGGCTGGGAAGGATGAAGGACAAGTCATTGTGAACTTTTTCCATAGGATGGTGGCTTACCACTCCCTGTTTGTGAGGTGGGAGCACGCCATTGTTTGGATCTACGCATAATCCTGAGACTGTAGTCTTGGTGGTCTGCTGCCCCTGGATTTGGACTGAGAAGGTCTGGGAGGGACTGGAAAGGACCAGTTTTTTTGAAGGCCAATGACTACTGAAGCTAGGTGGCTGTACCTGTAGGAAATCTTTAACAGTTGGCATAGATTTAGCTTTTACCTCCATCTTTTTCAGAACTTCTGCTGCTTTAGTGCCAAACAAACGTTCTTGGTTTAATGGAGCATCTAGTAATTTTGCTTTGACATGGTATGGCAAGATTTGTTCGTTTAGCCAAGTATGCCTTCTAAGAACAGACCCAGTGACAGCAGCCCTGCAAGATGCTTCCAAAGCATCAAAACCGCACTGCAAAGTATGTTTTCCAGCTTGGTTTGCACAATGCATTAACTCTTGTAAATCTTTATGTTCTGCACAATCCGGAATCAACATCATTTGTTGTTTAATTAGTTCCATAATATGTTGCTGGTACTTTAACATGTGAAACTGGCAATTTAAAGCCCTGATGGCAAGAGTAGCAGAGATGTATACCCCCATCTGTCTAAAGCCCTAGAATCCCTGTCCAAAGGGGTACGGTTTTTTGGCTGTAGTAGCCTTAATGCCTTGTGACCCTGGGAAATGGTCTCTGGATCTGCAGTAGGATTCTTTAATAGAAATTTGTGAAAGTCAGGTACTCTGTAGTACCCGTCAGGTTTTCTAGGAGCTGGTGGCAAAGTATCAGTGGTAAGACTGGATTTCCAGAACAGGAGGGATAACTAAAAGCCTGTGCTGAGGCAGGTTTAAAAATTCCCAGAGTCTCTTTGGACTGTGGGTAGTTCCGGCACTCCCAGCAGAAATGCTCTCTGAGGGTATGCAGGGTTTCACCAAAAGAAAAATCCTCTAGTGGGGAGGCAGAGGGAATGGAATCCTCTGCATCAGAATCCTCAGAGGGAGATAAAGGTATGTCCTGGTAATCGGAGGGGTCAGAGTCATCGGACTCATGATCTGGAGAATCAGAAGGAAAATCAATTCTTTGTCTTTTAGAGGGGGAAAGCTGGCTTCCCCTAATTAAAGTAATACAGTCCTTCAGCCATTCTAAGCACTTGTTTCTGTGGCATGGGAGCTTGAAAATGTGCTTTGGTTGTCGGTTTCCTTGGCGTAGTGCAAACTCTGGGCCTGAGACATTCGGTAGTTTTAGTCTGAAACGAAGCAGTCAGTTTAATACGAACATCGGAAGGTCTGAATACACCCTCAGAAGCCAGTGCCTGCACAGTGGCTCCGGACCCATCCAAGATAGACATCAGCAGGTTCCACAGTTGAAGAAGCATCTCACGGCATACCGGACTCCAAATGGGTCTCAGAGCCTGCAAATGTGTAGAAGCGGTTATCAGTGGCTGCAAAAGCACTTCGCTGAGTACCGGCGGACTGTCAACTAGCTTAACGGAGCAATCGTCGGCGGTTTTGGACCTATGCGGTCTGTCTCTGTCTTTATCCTTACGTTTTTTCGGAAGATCAGTAGTCGGATGGCTTATCGAAGCCATTTTGGAATACGGAGAACAAAAACAAAAGAATTTAGCAACAAAGATAGCCTGACAACAAATAGTTCGGGCGGTAAGCAGGGCACAAAACTGACAGTGAGGAACGCAGTGGTCTGGGCCTAAACAGGTGACGCAGTAAGAATGAAAATCTCTGAGGTATTTGCTTTCCACAGGCAAGACAATTATTAATTTTTTCTGACATCAGTTAGAGCAAGAAAAAAGGATCCCCAGCGGAGTGCTTCGCTTCAGAAGACTTCAGATCTGAAACTTGAATAATGAAAATTTCAGGTAGCGGCCGACCAACACTTGCGAACTGCTTCTGCTTCAGGCTCCGTTCGGCAAGAAAGCCTGATGCAATGGCATCGGCTGCATGTTTTATACCCCTGACGACCTGACGTCATGGAAGAAGCAACAGCTTCCGACTCAGAAATCCCAAGACTCTAGCATTCGGGCCGACTGAGGGCTACCTGCAGGCAGATAACCCAAGTGTGATGACTGCAACAGTGAAACATGAAGAACATCTACTACTTAACTGAATGAATATCTAACTTGAGCTGCAGGAAGCACGTCTTTTCACTAATCGCGGCAAACGAAATCTGAGGATTGTGGGCAGCTAGGGGAACTTGGGAGGAGAGGAGCTTGAGCTAAGGAGCTGTCTTCATGCCGACTCAGATCTGATGAAGGATCATAGACCCATCTGTGATCAATGATGGCACGGATAGCATCAGATCAGCCTAAGGAGAAAATAGAAAGCATACAAATGTGAAGAAAAAAAAAAAAAAAAAACAGTAGCCTAGGGCCATTTCTCTGATGCAGCAACTTCAAAATGAATCGAGAGACAGAGAGAAAGGTCAAATAGAAGCATATGGGTAAAAGGAAAGTTGGTAGCAACCCTGGAATGTTTCAGACACCAAAGCCACCCAAAGTACAGTTTTGTACCTACCATAAATGTAGATGTTAGAGTGCTAATACAGCTGCAGTCATAACAGATGGGTTCTCCTGCTGTCAGGCGGGTCCTCGGTCGGCCGAATTCCAAAGTCTAGGTCTGGCGTTGGTTGTCGTCGCTTCTTCCCTGACATCAGTGCGCCAGGGGTATAAAAAGAACCAGCCAACGCCATTTTCTTCAGTTTTTCTTGCCCCAGATGTCAGGTGCCCCCAGAAGGAAGGCAATACATAAATTTGTGTAATAAAGCAATGCAATATAATAAAAATACAGTAGTTGCAAGCAAATACACCATAAAAGAATACCCCAATCAGGTTGTATGAGGAGGTGTTAGCCAATAGGCCTGTCCCAAGAGGGGAAGGAGGGAGGGAAACCTGGACTGCAGCTGTATTAGCACTCGAACATCTACATTTATGATAGGTACAAAACTGTACTATGTTCATCGTGCATACAGCTGCAGTCATAACAGATGGGTAGAATACCAAAGCTAAGAAAGAGGTGGTAGGCACTAGGTGGAACTAGGAGGAGCCAGAATGCCCTGCAGGACTGCAGTGGCAAAGCCTGCTCTAGTTTTGGAGTATAATGGTAGGTGGTAGTGCTTGGAGAAGGTATGCACAGAACTCCAAGTGGCTGCTTCCAAAATATCTTTGGTAGGAACTCTTCTGAGGAAGGCTGCAGAGGTAGCTGTGACCCTTGTGGAGTGAGATCTGATGCCTGCAGGTACAGTTTTACCATGAAAAGAGCAACAAAAGCGTATGTAGTGGGCTATCCATTTTGAGAGTGTCTGTTTAGAAATTGGCTTCCCTTGAGCTCCTATAGCATAGGACACAAAGAGCTGTTCTGATTTTCTGAAAGGTTTTGTTCTGTCCAAATAATAACGCAGCTGTCTGTGGATGTCCAAGGAATGTAGTAGTCTCTCCCCTTTGTTTTGAGGATTAGGGTAGAAGGTAGGTAAGTGTATAGCCTGATTCAAAGCTACCCTCGATACCACCTTTGGCATAAAGGACGGGTTGGTTCGTAAGGAAACTCTGTCCTGATGAAAGATAAAAGGCTGCACAGCCATGAGGGCATGTAGTTACGATACCCTACGAGCTGAGGTGATAGCCAGAAGGAAAGCTCTTTTCCAGGACAAATATTGCAAATCTGTTGAGGCAGCTGGCTCAAAAGGAGGCAAGGTCACCTTTTCTAGAATGAAATTGAGATTGGTTGTTTCCTTGGGGGTTTTATATTCTTAGCCCCTCTGAGGAACTGTCTTAAGAGAGGGTGAGAGAATAAAGATGGATCAGTGTTGCATTCTGCAGAAATGGCTGAGGCATGGATTTTGATGAAGGAGAATGGAAGTCCACTGCTTAGCAGCTCAGCTAGATATTGTAATATTTGAGGTAAATTCAGTTTTCCAGGATTCTGGCCCTTTTTCTCATTCCAGGCACAAAACCGTTTCCATTTCGCGGAGTAAGATTTTCTAGTAGACGGCCTTCTGGCCTCCAAAATGACATCCTGCACCTCCTTGGAGAGTAGGGTCTGTTGTGATGTTAAGAAATCTTCTATGCAGCCAGATTGAGTGTTTTCAGCTGACTGTGAAGAGTTTTGAAGCTGTGCTGAGTCTGAAGAAGAGGCATTAGAGGTAGGGTCCATGGAGGGGAATGCGTCAGGCTCCTCAGGAGTGGGTACCAGTGCTGTCTTGGCCAGTCTGGAGCAATGAGAATCATCTTTGGTTTGTCTGCTCTGGTTTTTAATAGAACTTTGGGCAGCAGAGGAAGAGGTGGAAAGGCATAAACTGTCATTGTTGTCCAACTGAAAGAGAGAGCGTCCACTCTCCAGGCCTGTGGATGAAAAGTCCTTGAGCAGAATTTTGCCAATTGGTGATTTTTGTGGGAGGAAAGAGATCTATGTCTGGCCTTCCCCATGCTTGAATTATCTCTGTAAAAACTTGAGGATGCAACTTCCATTCGTGTGGATCTGTCATATTTCTGCTTAGGCTGTCTGCCAGCGTGTTTTCCTTGCCTGGCAAGTACTGTGCTTGAAGTTCGATTTGTAATTCCAGAGCCATGTTCCAAAGTGACATGGCCAGTCTGCATAGGGGGTATGAATGGGTTCCTCCCTGTTTATGTACCACATTACTGTGGTGTTCTGTCCTTATCAATAGTTGACCTGGATGCAGAAGGTCTTTGAAGGCTATAATAGCATTTATTACTGCTAGCATTTCCTTTTGATTGATGTGAAGGTGCTTTTCTTTTTGGGACCCATTTGCCCTGAATGCACCGATCTGTCATGTGCGCCCCCCAGGCGTAGTCCGAGGCGTCTGTTGTGATGACTTGATTTGCTTGAGGCTTGCAGAAAGGGAGACCTGTGTTTGTTTGGCATGCTTGAGCCCACCACAGAAATTCCTTCTGAAGACATGGAATTAGTGGTAGTATTGTTTCCAAACTGTGGCTGTGCTGAGACCATTGGTTTTTCAGGTACCATTGAAGTTTCCTCATATGCAGCTTTGCACATGGGATTAGTAGGATGCAAGATGCCATGAATCCCAGAGCCTGCAGGATTTTCCTTGCAGTCAGCCTGGTGAAATTTGCTAGTGTTCTGAAGTATTGAGTTAGTTGCCCCTGCTTCTCTGGCGTGAGGTAGGCCATCTGGGTGTTTGTGTCCAAGTTGGCACCCAGGAAAATTATTTTCTGAAAGGGTATTAGCCTTGATTTCTTTTTGTTGACTGTGTATCCCAGAGAATTCAACAACATTATTACAAAAGCCAGATATTTCAGAAGTATGTGCTTGCTGTCCGCTTGGATCAGGCAGTTGTCCAAATATGGGTATATTTGTATCCCTTGAAGTCTGCAGTAGGCAATCACTGATGCCAGGCATTTCGTGAATACTCTGGGCGCAGTAGATAAGCCAAAGGGCAATGCAGGGAATTGATAATGGGTTGAATCTGCAAGAAATCTGAGGTATCTTCTGCAATTTTGTCTGACTGGGACATGCAGGTATGTCTCCTTGAGGTCCAGTGTTACCAGCCAAGACTCCTTGCCCAGCATGGGAAGAAGCTGCTGTAATGTGAGCATCTTGAATTTTGGTACGAGTAAAAATGTGTTTAGGATGGATAGGTCCAAAATAGGTCTCCAATCTTTTCCCTTCCTTGGTACCAGGAATAGTCTGGAATAAAAACCTTGACCTTGTTCGTGAGTAGGTACCTCTTGAACAGCTTTCATGTCCATGAGATCTGAAATTTGTCTTTGTGCCTCTGCCCTTTCATTGTGTGGCAGGTTTGGCATGCCTCCCATTTTTGGAAGGGTGTGAAAATGGAATCTGTAGCCTCTGTTTATAATGTCCAGGATCCATTTGTCTTGTGACAATATGACAATTTTTTGAAAATAATGCCAGTTTTCCGCCTAAGGGTGCTGCCATTTCAGCCTTGCTTGGCATGCAAAGTGGAAAGTCATTGGGCTTGCTTTCTGAATGGCTGCGAACTATCCTCACCACCTCTGTGTAGGAGCTTGCCATTGTCTGCCTCTAAACGATCCTTGAGATTGCCCTCTGCTCCTCGGGCACCTGTATCTACCTCTTTGGGGTCTGTCCGTGGCTGGAAAGGACCAATTTTTGGAAGGCCAATTTCTACTGAAACGTGGAGGTTGTACCTGTAGAAAATCTTTCACTGTTTGCATTGATTTAGCCTTTTCCTCCATTTTCTTTAATACCTCCTCAGCTTTAACACCAAATACATCCTTTTGTAGAGGGGCATCTAGTAATTTAGCCTTGACATGATCTGGTAAGGTTTGCTCCTTGAGCCAGGCATGTCTACGTATGACTGATCCTGTAACAGCAGCTCTACATCAGGCCTCTAGAGAATCAAAACCACATTGCAAGGTATGTTTACCCACTTGTTCTGCACTATGCATCAAATCCTGCAACTCCTTCAAGTCTGGTTGTTCAGGTTGTGACATTTTACTTCTCAACTGTGATAACAGAAACTGTTGGTACTTTAGCATATGGAACTGGCAGTTTATTGCCCTCATGGTTAAGGTGGCCGAGGTGTATACCTTTTTCCCCACCTTTCTAAGGATCTGGAATCTCTCTCGGAAGGTAATGGGTTTTTAGCAGTGGAGGCCTTAATTCCCTTGGGGCCCTGTGAGATGGTTTCTGGGTCAGCCGCATGGCTTTTGTATAAAAATTGGTGCGAGTCAGGAACCCGGTAGTACCCGTCAGGCTTGACTAGGGCTGGAGGTAAAGAATCCGGGTTAAGGCTGGCCTCCGAGTACACATCATCTAGTATGTCTAAGACAGGAGGTATAGCCAGAGGCCTGTGCTGGGGTAGCAAGAGAAAATCCCTAAGCCTTTTGTTGGAATCAGAGTACTCTTGGCCTTCCCAGTGGAAGTGTTCCCTTAAGGTATGCAAGGTTTCCCCAAATGAGTAATCCTCGGGGGGGGGGGGGGACAGAGGGAATGGACTCCTCAGCATCAGAATCTTCAAAAGGGGAGTAAGAATGTTCCTGTTCAGAGTGCTCTGAAATAATGAAGGCCTGTTCAGAGGAGGGGGATTCTTCCTCCACTCTGGGCCTTTTGTCCGGGGGGGGGGGTTGAGAACCCCTGATAAGAGTAATCAAATCCTCAGCCATTTTAAGCATCTGTTTTTCAGGCATGGGGCCTGGAGAAAGGCCTTGTGGAGCTCGTCTCTTAGAATGCATGGCTGCTTTAGACTTGGTGAAAGCCTTGATAGAAAAAGAAGAGGAAGGTCTGAAGACACCTTGAGAGGAGGCAGACCTGTCTACATTTTGAGATTCACCACCAACAGTGGCTTCGGTATCTGTAGTCGGGGTGTGGGCCGAGGAGCCTGCGACCTCGGGCACAGAAGACACCGTCAATGAAGTGTCGTCGGTAGGCAGGGGCTGCGTAGGCGCCTTGCTGAGAACCGGACCACCTGTAGTCGGCTTTGGCGTGGTGTCGGTAGAGGCCGCGGACCTCGTGTGTCGGTCCTTATCTTTGCGTTTTTTTAGGCAAAACTGGAGTCTGAGTATCCGACATAATAGTTAAATTTTTTGCCAAAATAGTGCTGGGCGAACTCCGCCTGACGCTTAATGGTGCATTTGTTGAATGTAGCACAAAAACGACAGACCGATACGTCGTGGTCTGGGCCTAAGCAAGGAATGCAGAGGGAATGAAAATCCTTATGCGGCATTTGCTTCCCACAAGAAATACAATTATTAACTTTGTCTGACATCGGTCTGAGGCAAGAAAGGTTTCCCCAACGGGGTACTTAGCTTTCAAGAAGACTTTGGTTGCAAAATTTTCGTAATTTCAGGAGCTGGCCGACCGGCACTTGCAAACTGCTTCTGCTTCGGGCACCGCGCTGAAAGACTGAAGAAAATGGCGTTGGCTGGTTCTTTTATACCCCTGGCGCACTGACGTCAGGGAAGAAGCGACTACAACCGACGCCGGACCTAGACTTTGGAATTCGGCCGACTGAGGACCCGCCTGACGGCAGGAGAACCCATCTGTTATGACTGCAGCTGTATGCACGATGAACATCTGGACCTCCGCATACCAGAAGCAACGCTCTGTACTTTTCATTACATTTCATTTCCCCCCCATCATTACACACACATACACACACACAAAATCAACGTATCAATGCAGTCCTTGTAATGGAGCTGTTTTCCCCAGAACACCAATGAAAATGGGACTTCCCAGCCAGACATTCACAGTTAAATGTAATTAATACAATAAAAATTTAAATATTTCAAGGAATTTTACTTATTGTATTTGTTAAAGTAACAGGGGAACTGGTGTGACATTCTGAAAACCCAAAGATGCAGATTATATCAATAATTCAACACAATGCAAGAAATTTATTCTATAATATAAGCAAGGCAGTCTCTCAAAAGTAGAAAATTTGAAATGCAAATAAGCAGATCTAATGTTAACAGTTAAGGCGTGACTAAACATTTACCTCGGGCAATACTGAACTGTGGTACTATAACAGCTTTTTTACTTAGTATCAAATTATGGTACAGGGCATGAGGTAAACCATGGTCCATCAAAAAGCATTTGTAGCCCTCCTTTAGATGTTCCTTTACTAATTATCTGAACAAACTTAGATTTTCACATATCTTATGGAATACAGTTCAAAGAAGCTGAAAAAGAAATGATGTAATCACCATAAAGTTCCATCTGTGTTGATCATTTTCATTCTTCAACAGTTGGTTCAGTCAGACTGACTTGACTATAGCTCGTGGCCACCTAAAAACTTTCGAGCTCCTCCCTACCCACAATGCACCAACACCTAAAATACCTTGGATCCCGTTTGCTAGACGACAAAGAAAGAAATAATATATTCCTCATAGAAGCCATTATCTGGAGCTCAAAATAAGGCACAGTGGTGGTCTTTAAACATTTGCTTTTCCAGAAATTCATACTGACAAAAGGATGGGGGTTGGTGGGCAGGGAGTTGAATAATGAAAATGGACAAAACAGATGGAACGTTATGGTTAGTACATAACTTCTTTATCAGATGTTGTCAATTATCATTCATTCCCCAACAGTTGTGATAGTCCCCACCTACCCGAAACTCCAGGTGGACTCCAAGGAAGAATATTCCTGAGCAAGGCTGAGCCAAAAGCAGCTCGTCTCCTTCAGACCACATCTAGTTTGGAATGACTATCAAAGGTATGAGGATTAACCCAAGTAGCAGCTGCACGTCACCCATGGAATGCCTAAATAAAAGTATTGACAAGGTTGCCATGGATCTAGCTGACTGAACTCTTAAAAAGGATTTGTTAATGACATTCCCAATTTATTGTAGACAAAGGATATACAGTCGGTAAGCCATGTTGCTAAAGTTACCCTGATAACTGATTTGCCTATTGTGAAGTCCACAATTGAGATATATAGTTGATCAGATTTTCTAATTTCTTTTGTTCTATGCAAGTAGAAATGTAATTGTCTATGGATATCTAACAAGTGTAACATGTACCCTTCCTTTGTTTTCAAATTTTGGAAAGAAGACAGGCCAATTAATGGACTGGTTGATGTTGGATTCTGACACCATCTTAGGAAGGAAAGGACTGGTTCGTAGTGTTACTCTATCTCCATGAAAATCAAGTAGGGAGGTTTACAGGACAATAACTGAAGTTGAGTAATGTTTCTGGCTGAGGTAATGGCCACTAGAAAAATTGTTTTGCGGGTTAGGAATTAAAGATCACATTTTGTTGCTGGTCCAAAATGGGGATGAATTATGGTCTGCAGTATTAAATTCAAATCCCACGGTGGAGTAGGATCTTTATAAGGTAGTCTCAACAGAAGTGTGCTTCTCAAGTAGGCCTTACAAAGCTTAGATGAAGCAAGATAAGAATTTCCAAATCCAATGTGGAATATAAAGATTGCTGCCAACTGCACTCTAATGGTTGAAGAGCTAGCTCCTTCACTGACAATTGTCACCAAAAGCTCATGGACTCTTTGTACACGGGCTGAAAAAGGGTCAATATGTTTCTTATGTTCCCAGAAAACAAATCTCTTCCATTTACTTCTGTAAAGTTTCCTCGTAAAAGTGCTATGGGAAGATAAAAGTACATGACAGACAGGACTTAAGAGCATAGGTTGGGCTGGCTATTGACGGAATTGGAGAAACCACACTGTCAGCTTTAGGTTTGAAATATCTGGGTGAACCATATCCGTCACGTGAGACTGGAGGTCTGGAATTGGATCCAGAAGCCAAGATGAGTAAAGTAGACAAGGCCAAAGCAAGAGGAACCAAATTTGTAGAGGCCAGTAAGGTGCAATGAGGATGGCTTGCTATTCAACCTGGCAGCTTTCTGTAGAAATTTGGGGATCAAGGGAGTCTGGGAATAAGCATAGAGGAGACTGGGGTGCCAATTGTGGAGCAAAGTGTCCCTTGGGGATTCCTGGGGGGGGGGGGGGGATCAGGACAAAGAAGCTGCAGCACTTGTTTAGGGGAGGAGCAAAAAGACTGCAGTAAGACTGGCCCCACTGACAGAAAATCAACTGATGCTGACCCCAAGGCTTGAAGAATCAGTTGGGCCAGAATTGTGGTACTGTGAACTATTTTTCTGTCTTAGAATCTCAGTTTGTACTCTTACTAGAAGAGAAGCTGTTACTGATACCATATTGAAAATGGTTCCTATAAACTCCAGTATCCAAGAAGGTTCTGAGATTTGTTGTAATTTATGGCAATTCCAAGAAGGAAGCAAGTTTGGAGTGCCTGATCTCTCGCTCTTATTAGTAGATGCCTAGTCAGGGCAATGATGAGCCAGTCATCTAGATACAGAAACACCCAGAATCCCTGTGGTCTCAAGTGAGCTGCTACCACTGCCATGCATTTGGTGAACACCCTGGGATTGTGGTGAGACCAAAGAGCAAGACTCGGAAATGGTAATGACTGGCTCCCAGCCAGAAGCATAAGCACCTTCTGGACTGCCTATTTATTTTTATATGTGATAAGCCTTCCAAGACATGCACCATCAAGCACATTCAGTCATCCTTGCCAAAGGGTAAAATGGACTAAACCGTGACCTTCCGAAACTGTGTGTGTCGAGCTGATTTGTTCAAGTTGCTGAGATCCAAAAGTGGTCTCCAGTCCCTCGTTTTCTTCAGCACCAAAAAAAATATTGAGTAAATTCTGTATTCTATCTGGTTGGGTGGGACCTCTTGGATGACTTTCCTAGCAGCGTTTGTATTTTCTAGTACTGCTGCTTTCCTCTGATTGGGAAATTTTCCTGCAGATGGAGGTGGATGGAAAAAGGGAATTATATAATCTCTGTAAAGGATTCTCTGTACCCAGGTATCTTTTGCGATACTTAGCCAGGGTCTCTGGTGCAGGAATAACCAACCCCCGAATGCCTCCAGAGGGAACAATTGGGTCTTTCAGAAGCACTGATGGGGTCTCTCGGAGAAAAAATCTCTAGACCCTTGGTTTTGCGGGCCACCTGTGCTGCATGGGCAGCATTTTTCATTTGAGGTCTGCTTTCTGCCTCTGGGGGAACTGCCCATATGTGGATCTTGGGAAGGACTCCGATTTTTTGAACCACATCTTTCGTCATCCTCATTGGTTCCTAGAAAAGGTCCTTTGAGGGGTCAAAAAATGTACTCCCACAGCACAAAGTCTCTATCTTTTTCACATCTGGAGTGTGTGTTCTTCAGTCTGGGGCTGAATAAAGGAGTTCTGTCAAAAGAGGTATTGACAAGAGGACTTAAAGTGCTCTGCAAAGTCACAACTGCATCCAGGCATGCCTCCTAAATGAGATTACTAAACCCGATGCCCTTGAGGTACTCTCAGCTGCATGAGAGATGAGCCTCATGGACGAGTTAGAAATGGACTGTAGGATCACCATCGTTGAGGCCACCTAAGCCCAAGTTTCACCAGCAGTGGTTCCTGAAACAGAATCTGACAGTTCCCTAATCAAGTCTTTTTGCAATCTAGTAAAATGTACCAAACAGTTCAGTGACCCACATATAAAAGTCAATGAAGCATAGACATGCTTCCCAAATGTGTCCAAAGCCCTTGATTCTCGGATAGGGGATGGACATTGGATCTTTGTTCCGCAAGTTCCTTTTTAGTGGCAGTCACCACTTGCATGGAGTCCACAGGTACTCCCTTATTCCAAAACTCCCTTCCTGTCAGTGGTGCCAGAATTTGATCTCGCTTCTTAGGGATAGATTCAACCAAGTCAGGTTCCTTTCACACCTGCTTTGAGATCAAATCAATTAGCTCATCAGTGGGAAGAGTTAACCAGGAGGTAGACAGGGCAGATACAAACACCTCCAGGAATACAGATTCCTCCAGAGAAGGATTTTAGGAGAACCAACCACCTCTTTAAGGATCTCTAGGATGTCTCCAAATGAGACATCACCAGGTGGTGATCTTGGGGATTCTTCCCCTTATTCAACATCAGTGTCCTCTGTGACAGATTACTGTGGGAATCCAAGTGCCTCCTTTTGCACTTTATCTTTTAAGATTTTTTTTTGAGCATCTCACTGAAGGATCAGAAGAGATAGTGATACCCTGCTGGGTAACCTGGAGTGTTTGGACTGGCTGTTCACATGGAGTCGAATATTTAGGCTGAAGAAACAACAAACCCTGTAGGATGTGCATGTAGAAACAAGACAGAAACAGGTAGCTCAAAAATCAAATCCACTCCAGGCCGCTTCAAAACAACAATTTATTAAAATAAATGGCAAAACAAAATTCATTAAAATAATTTTGCATATTTAGGCTCAAGGCGCAAAGACATGAGATCATGAAAGGATCAGAGGGGGGTGAAACTGTCCATCCTGCTGAAGCAGAGGAAACTCGCCATCACCTCAAAAGCAGAATGCCCAGGGGGAAAAAGTCAATGGAGCCGAGAAGATGTGCTTCCATCCCATTGACTCCCTCTGACCCAAAGACAGTCCACCTCAGGCAGAGGTCGGAGCAGAGCTGTCCAATACCAAGGCTCTGAGGTGCAGACACAGCTCTGACAACTTCAATCTCTACTCAAACACCTCGGATCTGCCAGGGGCGCTATGGCCGAGAGCGTCATCTGGCTCCAAACTCATCACAGCCAGAGCATTCAGAGAAGACCTCAGAGCAGAGGATAACAATAGCCTCAGATCAGACATTGACAGCTTTGGCAGACTTTCATCCAGGGGTTCCAAAACGAATGGTCAGATTGGAGAAGCTAATATTGCAGGAGTAATGCAAACCAAGACTTACTGATATGAAGGAGTAGAAGCTAGAACACCAACCTGTATTTGCACCAAGAGACGTATCCATCATCCTAGCCTCATCAGCTTTGGTTAGACTCCTTGAAGAATAACAGGAGTCTAACAAGGGAGATTTTGAGTGTTGTCTCTCCAAGGGGATGGTAACCTAGACTACACCGGATTAACGGTGGCTGAGTATCTGGTCCAAGGAAGAGAATTCAGACACAAGATGGTTGGATCCAACAAAGTTTTCTGTGACTGTGAAGTCAGCTTCGAAGCAAACTTTTTCTCGAAGGCTCCATTGATGCCGGAGTGGGAGACCCAGACGGTTTTAGGGGACCTTTTTGAAGTAACCTTAAGCTTTGTTTTGGGCGAGTGGAGTTCCAGTAATTGCTTCAGGGAAAGGAAGTAGGCAATAAACCCTTCAAAATTAGCTTATTTTTGCTACCAGCAATCACTCTGATTGAAATTTTTATAAATACAGCAATCCACGTTCAAGTGATCTGCACACAAATAATATACACAATCATGTGCATCCAAAATAGGAAGCTTATGCCCACATTGCTGGCATTTTTAAACCCTGAAGGGCCTTTCCCCAACATTTTTGCTAATACAAAAGGCTAGTAACAAGAAAAGGAGTACAAGGAAAAGTTTTTTTTTATTTTTGATTTTTTTGTATCAACAATGAACTGTCAAATACTCAAGCAGGTAAGATAAAGTTAATTAGGAAGCATAACGAAAAAAAGGGAAAAAAATTGCCAACAGAGGTAAGAATACACTAAGTGTAAACAATGGTATAACTGTAGGGGAAAAAAAAAGACAAAAAAGAAAAATAAAGGCTAAGAAAATATCACTTAACTGAATGTAACTCGAGCGCTATGGACACCACGTCTATTTCACAAAAGTGGCAATCGAGATCTAAGGTATGTTTGGGATTGCTGAATTGTGGGTAAGGAGGAGCTCAAGAGCTTTTAGGTGGCCATGAGCTACAGTAATGGCCAAGTCGGATCCGAACCCAGCTGTTGAGGAATGAATGAAAATGGACATCCTCAGATCACAACTTATGTAATTCATTAGTGTTAAATGGAAAAGCAAGAAACGGAAAATGTACAAAATTGGAAGAACTGAGGAACAAGAGAGAAAATAATGAAAGCTGCTTAGCCAGAGAACAAAGCTGGAGCTCAACTAGCTTAAAGGCAAATGTTCCATAAAGTAAAGTGCACATTTAAACTACAGAAAGCTGGTTTGCTTCTGCCAGATGTTGTACATTGGTATGTGAAACTATGACAAGATGTTATAAACAAAACTGTTTCCTTAGTAATCCTCACCAGTACAGCCTTCATCCACTGCAATGAATGTAGTGCTAGGCTCTGAAAAGAGATAAGACTGATAAAAACAGATTTATTCAGATTGTGCCCCATTGCCTTACAAATGAGCACATTAGTTACTTCACTCAATTTTCCAATTTAAATAGATTTTGAAATCATCATATAAAGCCCACAAGTTATTTTCCTTTGAGAAACTTTGTACTACTTAAGTACAGTCTCAACCACTCTTCCCTCAAACTAATGATAAAAGGTAGAACAAGTTAATTTATGTGCAGCTGATCACACCACTTAAAATCACACCCAGAAGTAGTCTTCTGGATAAGTGGAAACACCACAAACTTGGCAGACTTGACACTTAACATACCACCCTAAAAACATTACAGCAGCACTAATGAACAGCTTTAGCACAACATTATAACATGCTTTATATAATATATATGTATTTTTTTCATTGTGATATACAGTTAAATTAAAGCCAAAAAGGTAGACTTCCAGAGTTATAAAAAAAAAGAGGCAAATTGACACCCAACAAACTCCAAGAAACAAATCCAAGGTACCAACGAGTCAAAACCAGCCAGGAGAGTCCATAAACCGATTTTAATAAAGAATAAAACACATGAACGCAGCCACATAAAACATAGCATTTTCATTTAAAAAATTCATCAGATGTGGATCTAACAGTCAAACTCAAGAGTTATATAGCATCCTAGCAAGCAAACTGACCAAATACAAAAAGACAAATTGTTAACTCATCATCATAACACTCATGAATATTCATCACAAACCATGTTGAAAAGATTTCCAGAGTAAAAGATGTTAAAAATATTTATCAAAAATGGCAGTGAAGGCACTAAACATGTAAAACCAGGATTACAATTTCAGAGATGCATAAGCAATTTAAGAAAACCGAAAACAGTTGTGTACAAGGAATAAAAGATGCATGCAGTACAGTGAAAAATCTATAAAAAGGGTAAAGCTATACATAAAAATAAATATATCAACCTAAATATGACAAGTTATTAACTAAAGTAACATAAGTTAGTTTCCACGTTTTTCTTTCATATACAAGAATTAAAATAAATAGTTACCTCAGTACAGACTATATTAAACCTTCCAGCAAATGCAAAACCATTACCTGCCGGAAGACTTGGGAGACGCAGCCCAATTGTACCTTACCTTGTTAGGTACTACTGTATCAGAAACCACTGCAATTACTGACGGGGACCCTTTAATGCAACCACTAACCCACTCATTGCATTGAATTAATGAGTCACACATTTGCGTTACTAAACAGCTCTACCTCCAGATTAGTCTTACAATGTTTCCAACATTTATAATGCATCATAAAATACTGATAAACTAGATCACCCTGAAGTGATGTACTGTAATGCATTAGACTTTTTATGTAGCCTACACTGAATGCATGCCTTACACAACATAGTATTGTACTGTGATATGGAATGTTAACAGAATCTTTGCGCCCAGCTTAAACCCACAAACACGCACTTTTTCTACACTGTTCAAGACAAGATAAAACAGATGTAAGCAGCTGTTGGTTCTCAACACCCCCCCCTCCCCCCCCAAAAAAGAAAGCCATATATCAATGTCCTTTCACACCAAATTCTTGCAGTTTAAGGTCATGGACTTCATTTTACTCAATGTACTACAAAGGCAAAAGGCATGGCAGTTATTTTAAGTTTAGATAATGGGTTCCTAGGCTTCCTACTATTTACATGCACAACTGCAACATGATGCTGATTAGGGTCTCTAGTACCAGACTTACAATGAAGAGTGAAATGCAATCTCCTAGCAATGGAGGGAGTCAGTACCAAATTCCATAACATCACTTAATTTCGCCTAAATTAAAATGGGAAATACATCTACATACTAGTCACTGACCATGTCCACTCTAAAGTATTCCACGAGTAGACGGCAGCTATGATGCTAACATATCAACCTCAGTCTAGATACATATTTTGTGATCTGCACGTCCACCTTCAGTTAATATCGGCTCCTTTTAGGTACTCTGGTTTCCTTATGGACAAAAACTGAATATTGATTTTTCCTTTGCCCTTTTTGACGGGTCTATATTAGAACACTGAAGTTTCAGAACTTCGAATGTTCTAATATCGACCCCTATTTAGTGAACACTGAAAACATCGAACATACAGAACGGCAAATTTTTTCCTAGGGAAAAAATATGCTGCTCCAAAACACATACACACAACACAAGCACACCAAACAAACAGCAATCCACACACAAACACCTAAAATCTTACACCTAACCCTACACTAAACTGTACATACACCACTATCTACCCACTTACCTTAACCCAAACCCTAGACCTAAGGTCCGTCACTATCGTACACACACCTCACCTGCGCCCTAACCCTAACTCACCTACCCTGCCCCCAACCCTCATGTCCACACATTCCCACACTTACCTAACCCGCGCCCTAACCCTAACTCACCTAACCCACCCTAACCCTTACGCCCACACAATCGCACACTTACCTAAGCCCGACCCGTAACTTTCCACCATAGTGCTTAACATAGCGAAGCGACAGGAACGGACAACAGAATTCTTTCCCTAGGAAAGAATTTGGTTTTCTGTCACTTCGCTATTTTCAGCTTTCGGTGAATAGGGGTCGAAATTAGAACATTCGAAGTCCTGAAACTTTGATGTCCTAATAGACCCTTTTTGACAATGTCACAGCTAAAAAAAAAAAAAAAAAAGTCAGCAAGGATATGTCCGCCTACACAGCTAAATTAAAAAGTTATTAAAATGTAAAGACATATGTATAACTGTGGCCAAAATGATACACGAGGACATTTATCCTAACTGCAGATGTTTGAATTCGTCCTTGGGTCTACACCAAGCTATAAAATTATATTGCTCGAAATCCTAGCAAGTGTGCACTTAACTGGCTTCAAACTTCTAAGTAATGGATATGGTCATTGTTTGCCAGGACCACCTGTCACATGTCAAGGGTGTGCAAGAATATCTATTAATTTAGCATTTGTTTACCTGGAAAATTTGAGTGGGACAGAGCCCATTTTCAGTGGTGGCCTGGGGAAAAACACTGCAGACTGAAGCCAATGCCCTAATTTACACACATGCCAAACATTAAGATCACCCTCCTAAAATTTAACAGCAAGCACAGCACTAGTTTAGTATGTTTCCACTGTGGCTACAGTCAGCAAACAGCAAAAAAAATGTCTTTCTGGATGAGCCAATATCCATGTTTCAGTACGACATTTAGCAGTGATGTTACTGCAAATATACCACAACAGCAATGAACTGACATCTTATTTTACATCCATTTCCTCTCAGCTGTAAATAAATGCAGGCCCTATTAAGCAGATTATGGTCATACCAATATAATAACCCACTGTTCAACACTGAAGCACCAGAACCACAAACAAAACCCTAAAAAAGAGCACAAGTAACTGAAGGGACTGAACTCCTATAGGAGAGAGAGTCAGATATGTATGGTTACATGATCATTCCTTATGTAACTATAAATTACTTTCACCATCTACAAGAATTCCAAGAGGTATGCTTTGAACAGCAAGATACACAAATACAGCGTGGGTGGAAGCACCATCCATCACATCACGAAATACAATACTGCAACAAAACAGTCTGTAGCACAATATTGACTAGTTTATGCAATTCTGCAAACATAACAAAGAAAGACTCCCCAGATGACATTTCCCAGAAGAAAGTTGCAGAAGCATGTGACCTTATAGAAAAGTATGCCATAATGGGACAGTGAAAAGACTTGCTTACTGATCCCTACAGAAACCAATGTAGCCTGCAAATCAACTGGAAAATAACAGCTACAAACTTGCAGTGTCCCTTGATCTACTAGATTTCACTTGATGGATTTTAAGATTGTGTTCCTCCACTTCTCACAAGATGACACTTTCTATTAAGATCCTGTGCTTAGGGGTACTCTTGCCCCACTCAGATGGAATGACATTATGCACTGGCTACAGGACCACATTTTGGCCCAAACCCTGCCCACCTCACCCCAATCACAAAGTGAACGCTTCCTTCAAATCAAGAACATGAAGGTTAGGGATTTACACTCAAGTATGCTATACATCCTACACTACAGTGAACAAACCCAAGAAAGATGCAAGGGCCATCTAAGCATAAGTGATAGGACGGGAGGGTAGCCTCACATCAACTGACTTGACAAGAATGCATCTCAAGTCTAACACTAGTGAACCTCCATATATTTTTTTTAATCAACCAAGGGAGAAGTTATGGATGATAATTACAGTTGCACCAATTTATTTGGGAAGGTATGGAGGAAAAAGTGAAGTAGAATAAGCAGATTCTTCCTATAAAGCAAGGGGGTACAGGGTTACCTGATGTGAAGGGGTACTTCTGAGCTACAAAGTTATGGCTCATACAAAACTTAAGCAGAAGGTCATAAATGAAAGTGGACAAGGATGACAATGAAATAGGGTGGGAGTTTGAAAGAAAGACTTGGATTTTAGATGCAAGTCCTCATGGATAGTAACTAGGAAGAATATTATATTCATAAAGCAGCAGAAATTATAAGAAGCCAGCCAGCATGGGAACGGTGAAAGTTGGTTTGACTAATAGATAGGTCTGCAGGTAGGGGCATGAACAATAAAGAGGGTGCTGAAATTTACTGGAGGAAATTAGGTAAGAAAGCAAGGTATTGGGAACAAATAACTTAGGATGGGAAAAGTAGCAGCAGGAGAAGGTTATAAAGAAGCTCAGACTGCAGATTAGAGACTGCGAGGGATTGGTTAAGAGTATAGGCAAACAGTAAGGGATACAAGAGTGCTAACTGAAAGACCAGCTCTGGCAGAGTTTTTACTAGAGTCTGAAAAAAAGCTGATGTTAAAAAGGGATAATTACTAGGGAATATAAAATACAAGCTAAATAAAAGAATCAGACAATGTTAGAAAAGACTGGGGCAAAATTGAAAGGCAATTTATAAAGCAACAATGGAAAGACATTTGTAATGCTCCAAAGACAGCAAAGTCCCAATGGTTTAAAATGTTGCATGGCAGTATTTCTATGGGTATTTTTCTACCTCAAGCAGACTAAAGAGGATTTATCTTCAAGCAGATAGCAAACTGTAGATGGTGTGATGAGCAAGTGGAAGTAATCAGCAGCATTTCACTGGTAATGTAATGAGCTGGGAAATTTTAAAAATTCCCTACAGAGTACTTGGACAAACTATGGGGAAACAAATGGTTGTAACTAGGAAAATTATTCTTTTGACCTACAAAAGGAAGATCCAAATTGCCCAGACATCATAAGGATTATTAAATTTAACGTTACTGGCTGCCAAAAAAAAAAAAGCAATTAACAGTAAATCAAATCAAAATCTACACCCAAAGTAAAGTTCTACATATTGTAAAGGAAATGCATCAATTGCAGGTGGAACAATTAGAAAATGGAATGAGCAAATTCCATAGAAATAAACAGAATTTATGGGATCAATACAAACAAAATTTTCACTAGGTCTGAAGTTTAAGGGAAGTCAAGAACTGAGAAACTTGTGCAATGTTGGAGACTGAGCATTGTTAAAAAGTAACACGTACACTGCATGACAAAACTAGAAACTTAATACAGTTTTCTATTAATGCATGCAAACCACAAGCTGCAGCTTTAATGATTCAAATGTAATTACATTTATCATCCTAGATATGATAGGTACTCCTGGCTCTGTACTTACGATTTTTCTGCAGTTTTTGATACCATTTCACAGCAACTATTAACAAGACTAGCAAGCTAAGACATAAAAGCTAGTTGGATATTAGGTCGCAGATGCTTGCTCATACTATCAACCAGATTTACAGCATATCCACTATTACATTTATAAATGACTGGTACAAAATTGTAACTGATACATCATACCTATAATATGTGGATGACAACAATTTATATGCACTCAAACTTAGATATCCACTCAACAAGCCCTTCACACTACTGAAAACATGAAATGGGTTTAAAAATTAAAACAGCATTTCACCTTCGACATGGCAACAAATTATATGGTTTACCCTGGATGCACTTCAAAACCATGCTGACAATTTCAAAATTTCATCTCTAAAAATCATAATACAATGAGTAGCTCTAACAAAACTACCAAGTATCATAATTAATAAAAACTCGACACTTTACTAACATCAATATCTCAAAACAGAACTCTTGATATGCTATAGATAAACATCCACACCACACTGACAATATCCAAAACAGTCTTACTTCCCAGCGTAACAAATGCATAAAAAACAAATTACTCAAAATGAAGCAAAGTTATGGCAAAAATAAATAAATCTTCCAAACAGTACAACTCCCCATCTAAACAGACTGGTTCAATCTACAAAACTGCCCTTCTTTCTTAAAACATAGTTCATAATGCTCTATACTACCTACAATACCCTACTGTTAAGGATTCTACTCTGAAAATGCAATGCTAAATGACCACCAAGATCCAAACATTTGTTAACCACAGTTCAAATTATCACTTTGGTAACTCACTATATACCGAAAATATACATAAGGTATCTCAATCCATTTGGAAATTAGATCCATACTGTTTCACCTTTTAAAGAAAGACTCATCTATTAAATGTAAAGTGCATATGTACCACCTTACAAAACACGTGCCTATTAATGTTGTTCTTCTCTTTCGGCTTTTCCCGGTTAGGAGTCGCCACAGCAGAACTCCGGTCTGCTAATGATTGGCAGTAGATTTTCACGAACACCGTGGTGCCAGCTCGACATTCAACCTTCAAGGAAGGCACACCCATTTACGCATGTCTTTCGAACGCCCACCCAACCACGGGGAGGACATGCAGACTCCACACAGAAGGCACTCCCTGCACTGCAGCCGAGAATCGAACAGGAGAACCTCTTGCTGCGAGGCAACAACGCTACCGCTGCACCACCTCGGAATTTAAAACACGTGCCTATTAATAAATAAGCCAAATAACTTGTCACCTCCACTGATTCAGACTCTCATAAGCACTAATTATCCACATAACATCCTACATGCTTAACATTAACCAGTTCTTTTCTTCAATGTCATTACTATAACATATGTCAAACACTACCATCTCCTATTAACTTGCATATAATTCTTCATTCTTCACTAACATTACTAACTCCTACTCATCAGTTTGTTATAGTTCATTATCCTAGAATTGCCTGAGCCATACCAAATTTACCTGCTTCAAACAATATTTCAATATGCAAATTTTTAAATACATCTTGCTTATACATATCTTTTCTTTAACATACAGCTATGCAATCCTTGTCATGTTTTATGTGTGTGTGTATGTATATATATATATATATATATATATATATATATATATATATATATACACACACACACACACACATATATATATATATATATATATATATATATATATATATATATATATATATATATATAAAACCTGCAATGGTGCTGCAGTAGCGTTGTCGCCTGACAGTAAGACGTTGTCTGGTTGGATTCTCAGCTAGAGCGTCTTCTGCGTGGAGACATGCGTGAATGGGCGTACCTTCGGTGAATGTTGTGCATCAGGGCTGGTAACTCGGCATGTAAAAAATCAACTACCAATCATTAGCGGACCGGAGTTCCGCTGTGGCGACCCCTAAATGGGAAAAGCCGAAAGACGCAACATATATATATATATATATATATATATATATATATATATATGTGTGTGTGTGTGTGTGTGTGTATAAACAAAATTTCTGTCTACAGCTTTTAAACCTAGGTCACTGCTGAGAATGGGCCTTTTTAGACCAGATGGCCTACTGCAATCGGTAAGCACAGGTTTGCATTTCATATAATATACACACACAATATTATATTTATGGCTCTAACTTAAAATCAAATGAACAAATATCTGAAGCCCATAAAACCAATGCCAAAGAACTAGACCACAAAACAAATAAAAAAAAAAACTGCATCCCACACCCCCTGTTATGTATGTATGAATGCTCAATCTTTTCATCAATGTCTTAATAGACTAGTGAAAATGCCAGAAATTTTCAATCGGCTGGTTTCCCATAGATATATGTTGTTGTTGTCTTTCGGCTTTTTCCGGTCAGGGGTCGCCACAGCGGAACTCCGGTCCGCTAATGATTGGCAGTAGATTTTGACGAACGCTGAGGTGCCAGCTCAACGTTCAACCTTCAACAAAGGCATGCCCATTTACGCATGTCTTACGAACGCCCACCCAACTGCGGGGAGGACATGCAGACTCCACACAGAAGGCACTCCCCACACTCCAGCCGAGAATCGAACAGGAGAACTTGCTGAGAGGTAACAACGCTACAATGCACCACCGCCCACCGCGGATGGAACACACAGACATATATACACTATATATATATATATATATATATATATATATATATATATATATATATATATATATACACACACACACACACACACACACACACACACTATATATGTATGTATATATATGTATATATATATATATATATATATATATATATATATGGGATCCCTACCAAATACCAAAATACTGAATGCTTGAAATACTGACGCCCGAAATCCCGATCCGATGTGACCGAAAGACCACAATGCCGACAACTGAAAAAACCGAAGTACGGAAAACCGAGGTGGTAGGATTCCATGTGATTCACTAACCCGTAGACATGAGCAGGAAGCTATAAAAGGTGTAGTAACAACACCTGCTCGTACAATGCGTAATAGTAACAGCAATGTGAAATTTCAAAATATACCCGGTA
>NC_056747.1:506189350-506241923 GCF_019279795.1 Protopterus annectens | reverse complement strand
TGTTGGATTCTGAAGATAACTGAAAAAGACAATGTAAATTATTGCGGTTTACCTGCTGTATATTTTCCTCTTGTACCTGATGTGCTTGTGCACTATTATTTTGTAAAAAGGGGTTGTTGGCCTCGTTGGATCTGAGAAACTGTAGAATAAAATTTCCATTTGGGGTTATGCGCTGCTGGGCAGTTGCTTGACCGTGACCAAAAATGTCATTACTGCCATGTGTTTGATTTACGGAAGTTGGTACATTTGTGTCTCTTATTATTGCTGGCGTTGGTTGTACTCCATCATTGTGAATTGGTACATTAGTAGCTCTAATTCCTGCTGGCGTTGAAGGTGTTTCTTCATCGGAAATGTCCTGTATATGCCGTGCTCTTCTCTCATTTTCGCTAGCAGCTTGTGCTACTTGTATTAATATAGCATCATCTACCGATGTATTGGTTGGTTGTAGTACTGGGGTGTCTGTGCGTTCGTCACCTGTTAAATTTCCTGTGTTGCTTCCCTCTTCAGGGCGTTGCAAATCTGTGTTACTTGTTCCTTAAAAGGCTTGGAGAGAACCCTCTCATGTTATTATGCAGTGTTTGGCATCTCCCTAAGATGCTTCTCGCTCTCTGCATAGTATCATTGTACTCATTAATTAAAGCATTAAATTCCTGTGGCATCCTATGGTTTTCGTGAGCAATTTGGCTACTCGAGCCTGGACCAGTCATCGGCATCTCCTCCATTTTCGGACGGTATTTTGTAACTTATCAAAAAGAAAACCGAAAAACTAAAAGCAACCAAAGTAATTATTGTACATTATAAATAAAAACTTTTTGCTCCAATAAAAACTATTAAAAACTACTAACATAAAAAATAAAACACCGAGACCGGACTGTGGTTTAGCGCTTTCATTCCTTTAATGCTGTCAGGAACTTCTTCAGAACTCATACTACTTGTTTACTACATTCAGTATAAATAGAGTGCTCACAGAAATAATTTAAATTAGTCATGATGTCATTCTCATTAACTAAACAATTACTACTTAAACAGAATAAAACAACCAATGGTGTACTAACTTTTGTTGAATAGTCTGTAGAAAGCTGTATGTAATGAATCAGACCCAATAATGTTTAAACCAATGATGTCATGTCTAAGCTCCATGCAAGTCAATACCCTGTTAAAGCAAATACATATTCATACAGTGGAGAATTGCGAATAATATTCGCAAATATATATAAAATGGGTGTATATATATATATATATATACATATATATATATATATATATATATATATATACACACACACACACATATATATATATACATATATATATATATATATATATATATATATATATATATACACACATATATATATATATATATATATATATATATATATATATATACACACACACATATACATATACACATACACACACGCAGGAAAATTACAGGGTTCTGAATCTGACTGGAGCCTACTATGCAAGTCTCCTCAAGCTTGGTACTGACTGCCCCTGTCAAAAAGATGAACGACGGAACAGCCAAATTCCACACTGGCTTTGGATGAACCCAATCGAATTGAAGACATCTTCTACCCAGGACGTGACAACTTTTTGAAAGGCTTTGAAGGCAGATAAGACCATTGGCTCTGAAGGGATCTACTCCAATGATATCAGCAAGTACCCCTCTGAACAGACAAGCCTCAATTCCAAAGCCAATCTCGGTGCTGAACTATTGAGTGCCAAAGCACCAAGGGGCAGGGACGGCTCCAACAATCAATGAATTGATCAAAACTCCGGCACCAAGTCCTCAGCTCTGAGATTCCTCCAGCTCCAAACTAGTCGGAGCCAAAACAGAGAGAAAGAAACCCTGTCAGAGTTGAAGAGGGTAAGGCTGTCAGGCCCGACAGTGATGCTTCAGGGTAGACTGGCACATAAATTGCTGATTCTTATGGGCAGATCAGCATCAGACAAGATAATGGAGTAATGGGACCTGCAGTCGGCACCACCTGAGGTGACGATACTGAGAGAACCCCAGAGTTGGATCTGTGCTCTTAGAAAACTCATCACTGTCAACATCCTGATTTGACAGATTCCTACACGACTGGGTCAATGATGCCAAGTTGGTCTACATGGTCTCCTTTCCTAAAGGATCAGGGAATGACATCTGAAGCTTACCAGTCCTGGCAAGAGCCAAAGCAGACTAGCTAGCGAAAGGATCAGAGATTCTGATTGATCTAAATGTCTAGGTACCTTCAGATCAGGCCCAAGTGCTGGAGGCAGATCCAGTGCCCTTTTCCTGGGCTTCTCAGTCTGCTCTGTCTTGTTGATCCACTCTGTCTCCTACTGTTTAGATTTCTCTGTTTCCTTGGTTTATTTTGCTTGGTGCCTGATGAGGAGGCAGAATGAGTAAAATGGGAAGGAAGAATTCCCTTAACAATTAACTTCTCCCTTCTTTGCTGCTAAGCCCTCACACTAAAAGAACAAGCCTGGCACAGCACCTCCAGGTGTTCCACTCATATGATATGCACACAGTGTGGGTCCTGTGGTAACAGTGTGTCCACGCTCTTAACATTTAGAAAATGTTTTCTATCTCTGACATCTTAAGCAATTCAGTCCAGAGAAAAAGAAAATTGACTGCAACTAGTAATAATGATAATAATAATGATATCTTATAGGAGAGGTACACCATCTAAAGCTATGGTCAAACACCACACACAATGAACTCTTCCTACTGCCCAAGTGCGATACAGCAAGTCTACAGAAAACCTAGAAATATTAACACTAAATAATGCACACACGCACATGAAAAAAGCTAACCTACAAAGCTACACCACCTAAGGTATCTACAAGTCTGTAAAAACTACAAACTCTAAAACTACCAACTATAAATATTTATAAGGAAACTGTAAGAAAAGGATACTGCCATAAGAGAACAAATGCAGAGCCTTCAAAAACCATGTCTGAACTCTTCCACGGCAAACAAGATCCGAGGTGATTAATTGCAATACTAGGAATTATGAGTAGGGAAAGAGTCAGAGCCCTGAACAAAAAGTCTCCCAGTCTGTGTAAAGGTCAGATCCAGTCGGATCAGACAACCTACAGTTGAATCTGATGAAAATACACAGTACTGGATCTTAATTTTAACTTTGGCTACAAAAATTGATATAAAACCACTACAATGCAAAGGCACCTACCTACCTCAACTCTCCCAATTTGTCTGCTTTAAAGAAATCAGCCTTAAATTGCAATCTTGGAGAAAAAAAACTAGCATGGCTAACAAGCAAGCACCAATTCCCAACAGTGTGTGTGCTACTGTGTAAATAATGCCTGCCCAGGGTTCTGAGGTCCAATGCAACAGGCAGAGGGCCTCTAAACCCTTGAAAAAGAGTTATTTACACAACACACCATGTAGAGCATTATTGTGATTAGAGAATGAGCTATTAAATTGTTTTGTATTTATATCATAATAATAAAAAAAAACTAATGCAAAACAGTTCCTCCATCTGCCGTTTCAAACTTGCTGTAATATATGGTAACAAATCATTGAGGGGTGAAGGCATTAAAAATAAGTTACATTTGAGTTTCAGACTATCATACCTCTCAACTAATCAGGGACCACCGATTAGTACTATTAATGAGACACTGACAGAACAGAAGGCAAATATATATTTTCTGAAGTAAAACAAGTCTATAACTCTACATTTATTGCCTTTGTTTATCAAGTGTAATATACTGCCTTTTTTCCAAGTCCCTAATGGGGATTAAGGGAAGCACAAATAAAACTGGATTCAAAATCAGGGGTGTCCCTGTAAATCAGTAAAAGGTGCGAGGTATGGACATGCTAACATAAAACATGTTATAGCAACTTTTTAATTAGAGCAATATTTAAAATATGCAGCCATTTTTGAACCTTTGTTCCCAGTTATTTTAGGCTTTAACCAGATTTACTGAGCCAAGTGATTGAGAGGTATGCACATCTCTCATTTAAAAAAAAAAAAAAAAAAAAAGAGTTGCATCCACTCCTCAATCGATCTCTCTCATACACATGCACACTTCTTTCAAGCGTGCAAGCACCCATACACACAAGCCGCACGCATTTCTCTATTTTTTTTTTTTTATCACTTTTAATTTTACAGTCAAGAAACAGCAAAAGCACTGCATAGCAAGCATGAAATAATGGTTCATTTGTTCTCTCTTACTTTTATGCATGCATAGACTATTTTTTTTAATTTTACACTCACTAAACAAAAGCACTGCTTAGTGAGCACAAAATAATTGTGGTCATTAGCTTTCTTACTGTCCAAGCTCCACAACAACTTAATAAACTGCCGCAAACTGGCAGACGTGTTTTTTTAGCAGGCATTACCTATACATCAACACCCTATTGTACAGCGCTCTTTTTCCCCATCAGGGTGGCAATACTTTTTCAAATGGGAATTAACAAATGCCAAGACAGCATATAACACAGAAAAGAATGAAGGTGGGTATACGAAACAGGCAAGATCACCATTACAGGGCACAAATTTCCTGGACAAGTGCCACAGAGATTCAAATGTGCTGTGTATCAGAACACTACCCAGTGGGCTAAAGACCAATTATCTAGATGAACAAGTTCCGATGAGAGGAAAACAAAAGTACAGTTTTGTACCTACCATAAATGTAGATGTCCGATAGGTATGCATCTGCAGTCATAACATATGGGTTGTCCTGCCTCAGGCAGCCCTTCGGTCGGCCGGATTCCAAAGTCTGGGTCTGGCCTCGGCTGATGTCGCACTTTCCCCGACGTCAGAGCTTCTGGGGTATAAAGGCATCAGCAGACGCCATTTTCCTCAGTTTTTCTTGCCCCTGATGCCAGGTGCCCTCTAGGAAGGCTAAATTTGAATAATTGCTGAGAAGTTCCAAACAATAGCAAATTATATACATATATAAACAAACAAATACACCATAATAGATTCCCCCAGTTAGCTGAAAGAGGGGTAAGCACCCTAGGAATACCACAGAGGGGAAGGAGGGTGGGTAATCCTGACTGCAGATGCATACCTATCGGACATCTACATTTATGGTAGGTACAAAACTGTACTATGTCCTTCAAGGATGCATCTGCAGTCATAACATATGGGTAGAATACCATAGCCAATCTGGGGGAGGAGGTACTAAGAGAAGGATGGTGTAGTTAAGATCCCCTGCAGTACTGCAGTTGCAAACCCTGCTCGGGATCTGGAGTATAAAGGAAGATTGTAATGCTTGGCAAATGTATGCACGGAGCTCCAAGTAGCAGCTTCTAAAATGTCCTTGGTAGCCACCCCTCGTAGGAAAGCTGTGGTGGTGGCTGTGGCCCTTGTGGAATGAGGCCTGATATTTTCAGGAGCGGTCTTTCCATGAAAGGAGTAGCAAAAGCGAATGCAATTTCCTATCCATTTTGAAATTGTCTGTTTGGAAATTGCTCTTCCTTGACCCCCGGTTGCATATGCTACAGATAGTTGGTCAGTTTTTCCGTTTTAGTTCTGTCCAGATAATAGCGTAGTTGTCTGTGTATATCCAAGGTGTGTAAAAGTTTTTCCCCTTTGTTCTGTGTGTTAGGGAAAAACGTAGGCAAGTGAATAGCTTGGTTCAAGGATACCACCTTTGGCATGAAAGTAGGACTGGTTCTCAGTGACACTCTATCCCTGTGAAAAATAAGAAAAGGCTGCACTGCCATTAATGCCTGTAATTCAGATACTCTTCTTGCTGAAGTGATTGCCAGAAGGAATGCAGTTTTCCAAGATAAAAACTGTAGGTCTGCTGATGCTGCTGGTTCAAAAGGAGGTAATGTCAAATTTTCCAGCACAAAATTGAGATCCCATGCAGGTAGAGGGGGTCTTCTTGGAGGTTTAACATTTTTGATGCCTCTCAAAAACTGTCCGAGAAGAGGGTGTGAGAAGATAGGTGGATCCATATTGTATTCTGCTGAAATTGTTGAAGCATGGATCTTAATGGAAGAATAAGACAGGCCATTGTGGAACAATTCTGCTAAGTATTCGAGGATGTGTGCTAGATTTGCCACTGTGACATCTGTGCCCTTTGATGTGCTCCAAATGAGAAATCTCTTCCATTTAGCTGAGTATGCCTTTCTTGTGGAAGGTCTGCGAGCCTCCAGGATAATGTCCTTCACCCTCTGAGATAAAACAGTTTGGTTGGGTTTTAAGGAATTTTCCAGGCAGTTAGCTGTAATGTTTTCAAGTTGGAATGCAGGGTCTTGAAATTGTTCTACGTTAGAAGAAGAGGCCATAGGGGAAGAGGCCATGAGTTTTCCTGAGACATGCTTCTCAAAAGTGGGTACCAGTGTTGTCTTGGCCAATCCGGAGCTATTAGTATCACTTTTGGCTGTTCTCCCTGATCTTCAGTAGAACCTTGTACATCAATGGGAGAGGTGGAAAGGCATATACTGTTAGGGCATTCCAGCTGAAAGAGAGAGAGTCCACCCTCCATGCTTGTGGGTGGTATGTCCTTGAGCAGAATTTCTTCAGTTGGTGGTTGAGTGGGGAGGCGAACAGATCTCTGGCATTCCCCATTTCTTGGTGATGAGCTTGAAGATGTCTGGATGCAGCATCCATTCGTGTGCATCCATGGTAGTTCAGCTTAAGCCGTCTGCTAGTGAATTCTCTTTTCCTGGTATGAATTTGGCCTGCAGCTGGATATTGAGACTCAGGCATAGGTCCCACAGATCCATAGCCATCCGGCATAGAGGGTAGGAATGTGTGCCTCCCTGTTTATGTACCACATGACCGTGGTGTTGTCTGTCCTTATTAACAGATGTCCTTGCTGGAGGAAGGGACTGAATGCCTCGATTGCATGCCTCACTGCCAGCATTTCCTTTTGGTTTATGTGCATGCTTAGCTGTCCTTGAGGCCATAGGCCTTGGATACGTTTGTCCTCCATGTGTGCTCCCCATCCTCGGTCTGAGGCGTCCGTGATGATGGTCTGCCTTGTTTTTGGTTTGTTGAAAGGCAACCCTCTGTTGGACCGGCAGGCCAGAGACCACCACAGGAATTCCTTTTGAAGGCATGGAATGATTGGTATCATGGTTTCTAGACTGACTGTGTTGAGACCATACATTCCTTAGGTACCATTGTAATTTCCTCATATGTAGCCTGGCATGTGGAATCAAGATTATACAGGATGCCATGTAACCCAGGGCCTGCAGGACTCTCCTTGCAGTAAGCTGGGTTTGTCTTGTCAGAGTCATGAAGTAATCTGGAAGTCGTTTTTGTTTTTCTGCTGTGAGAAAAGCCATCTGAGTGATTGTGTCTACATCCGCACCCAAAAAAGTTATCCTTTGGGATGGTACTAGTCTTGACTTTTGGATGTTGACTGTGTATCCCAAGGCCTGTAACAGGTGCATGGCATATGCCAAGTCCTTCAACAATTTTTCTTGTTGTCCGCTTGTAGTAGGCAGTCGTCCAGGTATGGATAAATTTGTATTCCCTGAAGCCTGCAATGTGCAATTACTGATGCCAGGCACTGAGAATTGATAATGCTCTGATCCTGCAAGAAATCCGAGGTGTCTTCTGCAATCTGGTCGGATAGGGACGTGCAGGTATGCCTCCTTGAGATCTAGAGTCACCAGCCAAGACTCCTTGCCCAGCATGGGAAGAAGTTGCTGTAGGGTCAGCATTTTGAATTTTGGCACAATGAGATATGTGTTCAGTGCGGCCAGGTCGAGAATAGGCCTCCATTGGTTTTCTTTTCTTGGTACAAGGAATAGTCTGGAGTAAAATCCTCGGCCTTGTTCTGTAGATGGTACCCTTTCTATAGCTTTCATCTGTAGTAAACTGCTGATTTGTCTTAAAGCCTCTGCCTTCTGGTTTGGTGGAAGGTTTGGCATTCCGCCTCTTTTGGGCAAAGTGTGAAAGTGAAACCTGTATCCTTTGTCTATTTGCAATGTCCATGTATCCTTTGTAATGCAATGCCAGTTTTTCGAGAATAAAGCCAATTTTCCGCCCAAGGGTGCTTCTAGTTGATCCCTGGTAGGCGGAATCAGAGTCAAGTAATTGGGTCTGTCCTGTGGTAGTGGTTGTAGTTGTAGCTGTTGCACTGCTCCTCTGGTTGGCAGGCTGCCACTGACGGCCCCTGTAGGAACCCTTGGATTGACCTCTGCCTCTAGGGTGCCTGTTCCTGCCTCTCTGTGCTCTGGAGGTGTCAGGAAAGGACCAATTCTTTGTAGGCCAATTTCTGCTGAACCTCGGAGGTTGAACTTGCAGGAAATCTTTAACTGTTTGCACAGATTTTGCTTTTTCTTCAACCTTCTTTAGAATCTCCTGTATAGGGGAGCCAAATAAATTTTGTTTTTCCATTGGAGCATCGAGTAGTTTAGCCTTGACATGGTCTGGCAAAGATTGCTCCTTCAGCCAGGCATGCCTGCGAATTACTGCCCCAGTCATAGCTGATCTAAATGAAGCCTCCAGTGCATCATAGCCACATTTTAAGAAGTGATTACTGACCTGTTGTGAGTTGTGTACCAAATCCTGAAGGGATTTACGGTCTAAAGGTTCAGGAGAAGAAAGTTTCTTATTCAACTGATCTAACAAAAATTCTTGGTACTGTATCATATGGAATTGACAGTTTAATGCCCTGGCAGAAAGAGTAGCAGATGTATACACCTTTTTACCCCATCTCTCTAATGCTCTAGATTCTCTTTCAGAGGGTAGGGGATTTTTGGCAGTAGCGGCTGCAACCCCTTTAGGGCCCTGAGAAATGGTTTCTGGATCTGCAGCATGGGCTTTATACAGGTGGAAGTGAGAATCCGGGACCCTGTAATATCTGTCAGGTTTGGAGGGGGCCGGAGGAAGAGAGTCAGGAGCAGTGCTGACATCATTGTACACATCATCAATTACAGTTAGAACAGGAGGTATAGCTAAGGGCCTATGCTGGGGCAAATGCAAAAAGGTCCTTAATCTTTCTAGAAATCAGAGAAATCCTGACCCTGCCATTGAAAGTGCTCTCTCATGGAGTGTAAAGTCTCCCCAAATGAAAATTCTTCAGGGGGGAGGCCGAAGGGATAGATTCTTCTGCATCTGAATCCTCATAAGGCGAGTAGGCCCCTTCCTGGTGGTCAGACAAATCAGATCCATCCGAGGAGTAATCTGAGGAGTGAGGTTCAGAGGGGTCAGTCCTGGGCCTTTTGTCTGGAGGAGGCTGGGAGGCCCTGTCTGGGTGAGGTTGGGAACCCCTAATTAAAGATATAAGGTCCTCGGCAAGACTGAGAATTTGTGAACTAGAGGCAGGCCTCTGGGATGTAGATTTGGCAGGCAAAGCTTTAGAGAGTTTGGCAGCTTTAGCCCTGGAGAAGGCCTTAATAGACATAGAAGCTGGGGGCCTAGCTGCCCCACGTGCAGGGGTAGAAATGTCCAAGGGTATGGTGTCAGACAATTCCTGAACACTAGCTTCGGTAGGGAGTTCAAAAGCCGACTCAGCCGAGGCCTCTCTGGCCTCAGTGGTCGGAGGTATGGTTTCGGTAGTAGGAATAGCCGTGGACTCCGTTTCAGCCGAAACCGAGACACTCGCGGTAGGCCTGGCCGTGGTTTCAGCCGAAAACGCGGGCCGCGAGTGTCGGTCCTTTTCCTTGCGTTTTTTGACCATATGCGTAGTCGGAGTCTCAGACGGCATTTTATAAGCAAAAGCGGTTCCAAAATACTCCTCTGCGAACTCCGACCGATGTCTAAGAGTCCGTCGGTTGAAGGAGGCACAGGCTAAACAAGCTGATACGTCGTGGTCTGGGCCTAAGCAAGGAAGGCAGTAAGAATGGAAATCCTTATAAGGTATTTGTTTCCCACAAGTTAAACAATTATTTACTTTGTCAGACATCGGCTGAGGCAAGAAAGAGTCCCCAACGGGGTACTTAGCTTTATTCAAAGTCTTCGGTAGCTGAAATCTCTGGATCTGACCGACCGGCACTTGCGAACAGCTTCTGCTTCGGGCACCGCGTGGCAAGAAAGACTGAGGAAAATGGCGTCGGCTGATGCCTTTATACCCCAGAAGCTCTGACGTCAGGGAAAGTGCGACATCAGCCGAGGCCAGACCCAGACTTTGGAATCCGGCCGACCGAAGGGCAGCCTGAGGCAGGACAACCCATATGTTATGACTGCAGATGCATCCTTGAAGGACATCTATCTGAAGTTACAGAGGAGAGAGTCATAACTTTGTCGAACAGCAGACTTTCAAAGGATCAGCTGCATCTAATACTGCATGCTCAAACACAGCCTGTGAAGAAAGATGGTTAAACATTTGTGTCACTGAAATGACTTAAAGTGAGGTAGGCAAGTACATGTTTCAAGCTTGGAAATGGAATAGTGTGCTCTACCAAAAGAGCAAAAATACTAGCAGACAAGTTAAAAGTACAACAGGACAAGCTATTCCAATTGAAGTAACCCCGTAATGCACGAAACAATACATATGTCTCCAAAACTGGGAAGTTGAACTCGTTAAATTCCTTTCAGAAGTCCCCGATGCAAGACTTGATTTTAACAGCACTTAGAAGTGTTTAACAAAATCTTGTTTAACACGCTTTAGAACTTTTAAAATTGGATCTTGTACCAGGGACTAACGACAGACAGTAGCAAGTGACAAAAAAAAAAAAAAAAGTGTCAGAAGGTTAAATGTAACTCAAGACACCTCCCCCTCTGCCACACATCACTGGGGCAGAACAAAGTAATTGACATCTTCATAGATGCTCTGTTTCTGCCTGCTGTCTGGCAGTGCTAAAGCCTGTAAAACACTTTGCACTTCCTCTTTTTTGCCCTTTAACTGATAGTACACAAAGCAGATAAATTTCCATGTACTACAAAGAATTACAACTGTCTCTCACATATCATAACTCTTTACTGTCATGATGTCGAGATTCACCTCTCTAGCTTCACTTTGGAGAGTGAATTTCTTGGAATCCATATCTCAAACACGTTTGTTATGAATGAAGACACAATCATAATCCATTATTTTGCTAATAAACCACTGAAAGGAGCATGAACAGTCATGTTTAAACAACCAGCGACTCCTGAATTCACCAGCTTTGAAACATAATGTGTCAATGTTCTAGACAGACATTAAAGAGAGAATGTAAGGTGAGGTTCATACTATTTCACAGAATATAACTTCTTCTTTCGGCTTTTCCCGATTAGGGGTCATCACAGTGGATCATCTGTCCGCTCATGATTGGCAGTGGAGTTTTACAGTGTCGAGTTGCCAGCACAGCGCCCAACCTTACACAGAAGGCACACATGCACGCACTCACACCTAGGGCCAATTTAGAGTGTCCAATCCACCGACAGCATTGTCTTTAGGATGTGGGAGGAAACACACGTGACCACAGGGAGGACATGCAGTCTCTGCACAGAAGCCACCCCAGCTGAGTATTGAACCGGAGAACATCTTGCTGTGAGGTGGCAATGCTAACCACTGCACCACCGTGGCTACCCAACTACAGACGAAAAAAGTTAAAAAAACAGCTCAATCTCCAGTTTGTACACATCTTTGTGAGTTCACTACAGAAATTACTTTGCAGGTCTGCAAATAAAAAAAAGACTATTTCCATCCTGTAACAGAGTTCAGACAATTTTTGTGATCGGTCATAAGTAAGGTAGACAAAGCCAAAACTATTGTTGACTTGCCTTTACTTTTGAATGCAATGAGGGAACTGCTACAGACTTGCAAGAACTTGAACTCTGTATGTGGCTGGGTACCTCTGTGTCCTTGATCAAGTCATACAATTCAGTGCTAGTAGCACTTTACACACAGAAAAAAAATCAGAAATTAAAGAAATTCATTCACTGCTGGATAACTAAACAAAGAACACCTCAGAAACCATTTAACAGCAGGAAATACAAGAGGCTGCATATTGTCCTTAGAGCAAAGGGCACCTAAGAAAGACATTTTGAAGCCTCTGAAATAATGTTAAAAGTAAAAGCTGGTAGTGGATATGACAGGGAAAGGGCATTAGTATGATATCTGATGGTAAAGTGCACGAAGTAAACTTACCTTAACATAGATGTTCAGATCACTCCTGCAGCAGAATGTGAAACGGTCAGCTTCCAGAGCATAAGGACACCTTCCATGGGCCCAAACCATTGACAGCTCTAATAGAACATAAAAAGAAGTTATGTACTTACCATAATGTTCCATATGAGTTTTCATCTCGCCTTCATTCTTACCAATGGGTTCGGAGCCGATCCCTCAGCTCCGAGTCGGCCTACTACAAAGCTTGAGGTCTTCAAATACCTTGAGAACAAGTCCCTATCCCATGATGCATCTAGAGTTACCTCCGATCTTGTTTGCTACATATAACAAATACCATATGTCATTCTATCTCACCCAAGAGAACTTATAAGGACTATGCAACCAGGATGGATCCAGTATCTCTGTCTTCTAAAAGCCCTGGAGGAGGTAGGAGGGATGCAAGAATGAAGGGGAGATGAACGCACATGGAACGCAGAACTTCTTTATGTGAAGTTGTTCTATCTCGCCATTCATTCTTACAGATGGTTAGTGTCCCAAGCACCATCCATCTCGGGTGACTCACGGGAGTATATTTTTCAGGACCGTAGATCCAAAGGAGGCCCTGTCAACTTTTTAATGAGTGATAAAGGTATGAGGTTTTGACCAAGTGGTTGCTGCACAAATGTTATCAATAGGAAGTCTGGCAGAAAAAGCAGATGATGTAGAAACTGCTCTGGTTGAGTGAGCTTTAATTTTATGCTGCAAGGGCATACTGGCAGCTGAATAAGCAAAGGTGATACAATCAGATAACCATTTAGACAAAGTTGTTTTAGCCGCTGGCATACCTTTCCTGGACTCTGAAAAGGAAACAAAGCGGATCTGATTTCCTGAAATCTTTTGTTCTATCCAAATAAAATCTGAGCTGTCTGTGAACATCAAGTTTGTACAGCATGAATTCTAGATCGTTGGGAGTGATTGGGGAAGAAAACTGGCAAATCAATAATTTGGTTAAGATTAGTTTCAGTGCAAACCTTAGGCAAAAAAGAGGAGTTTGTTCAAAGTGAGACTCTGTCAGCATGGAAAATCAAGTAAGGAGGTTTAATGGACAAGGTCTGAAGCTCATGACACTCTGCGGGCAGAAGTAATTGCCACTAAAAAGATTGTTTTCCACGACAAAAATATGAGGTCACATGAGGAAGCTGGTTCAAACAGAAGAATAATGTGGGAACATCAAATTTAGATTCCATGGGGAATAGGAAGATTTCACAGGTGGTCTAAGATGAAAGGTCCCTTTGAGAAAGGCTTTGGATAATTTGTGTGACATAATATTCAATCCTTCAAATCCAAGACTAAAGTTAGAAATGGCAGCAAGCTGAACACCGACTGTTGCAGCTCCTTTATTTAAGATTATGGTCAGGAACTCTTGTATAGAGGTCACAGGGGCTTGGTAAGGATCAGTTTTGTTTTTAAGAGGCCCATATAGAACATTTTTTTCCATTTGCTAAGGTATAGCTTCCTTGTAGAGGATTTATGAGAGAAGAGAATTTGCTTCATCTCATTGGAAAGGTTACGGAACCTGGCTATGATGGGAATTGGAGCATCCAAGCTGTCAGCTTCAAGGACAGCAGAGAGGGATGAAGGTCCCCTGACGAGTGCATCAGAAAGTCCGGAACTGGGTCCAGAATCCAAGGGTCCTCCAAAAGATGAAGTCGAAGGAAGGGGAACCAAATCTGACGAGGCCAATGAGGGGCTATTAGAATGACTGTCCTTCCCAAGGCTTTTGCTTTCTGTAATACCTTGGGTATCAACGGAATTGGTGGGAATGCATAGAGATGACCTGGGGGCCAACAGTGAACAAATACGTCCCTTGGGCTTCTCCCGAAGGGGGAATCGGGGCAAAATAGCTTCTGCATTTCGTGTTCATGTGACTGGCAAAAAGGTTGCAGCAAGGCTGGCCCCACTTGCGGAATATCCTGTCCGCTATTTCTTTCTTGAGGGACCACTTGTGAGGCAACAAAACTGCTCTGCTCAGGTTGTCTGCTATCACGTTGGATTTCCCCAAGATGTGGGATGCTAACAGAAAGCACTGGGTGGATACAGTCCACTGCCATACACTTAGGACCGTGCGACAAAGGGAATATGACCCGGATCCTCCTTGTTTGTTCAAGTACCAGACCACTGATATATTGTCAGTCTGAATCGCAATCGTACCCAGAGGAAGACCGTCCTGGAAGTACTGCAACGCCAAAAGTACTGCTCTCATCTCCAAGACATTGATATGTAGGTTTCTCTCTTGATCGGTCCATGTGCCTTAGGGTGGGGGGGGAGGCATTTTCAGGGAAGGACAGCCCATCAGGGAAGCGTCCATGGTCACTGTGGCCACTGGGTGAGGGTAAAATAAAGGGACGTCCTATTGTGACATGAAGTAAGGTCAACCACTACTGAAGATTCGAAGATCCTTTTTGCAGGAGTTTGTAATCATTATCAGGTGAGACATGGGAAGCTCTTGGTAAGACCATTGAGTGAACAACAGCCATTGCAGTATCCGCATGCGACCCAATGGTATGGCCAGAATTGTTGCTGCCATCATGCCTAACAATTTTAGAACTTCTGATGTTGGAGCCTTGTTTTTGGATATTAGAATGCGAACCTGCTGACGGAGTAATAAGACACTTTCTATTGGAAGGTTTACCATGGTGGTGGTGTCCAATTCTGCTCCGATAAAGACGATATGCTGTGATAGTGACAAGGCAGATTTTTCTGAGTTTACTGTAATGCCCCGCTGACTGCAGAGTGACAGAGTAGATTCCCTGGCTTGAATGAGTTGATGGCTGGTGGTGGCAGTAAGAAGTCAATTGTCTAGGTAAGGAAACACCTGGAATCCTAAACGTCTCAGGTGAGCCGTGACCACTGCCATACATTTGGTGAACACGGGGCTGTAGTGAGACCAAAGGGCAGGGCTCAAAACTGGTAATGACGGGCTCTCAGCTGGAAGCACAGATGATCCCTGGATGGTCTGGCCATTTATATGTAGTAGTATGCATCCTGAAGATCTATCGAGCACATCCAATTGTCTCTCCCTAAGAAGGGAAGTATCAACTGAAGCGTGACCATCCAAATCTTCTCTTTCTTGACAGATTTGTTTAGCTTGCTGAGGTCCAATATAGGTCTCCAGTCCCGTAATTTTTGGAACTAAAACGTAGCTTGAATAAGTTCCGGCTCCTGCCTGGTCTGCTGGGACTGGTTGGATGACTTTCTTAGCAACATTGGACCTCTACTGTTGCTTGTTCCCTGTAGCTGGGTGGAACGTCTGGGATTTGTCTTGTCGGTGGAGGGGATGTGGCGAAAGAAATGAAGTATCCTCTGCAAATGATACTTTGTACCCAGTTGTTTATTTTGAGACAGGCGTCTGGGTACAAAGATAAGCGACCCCTGACTGCCTCCAGAGTAGGACAGTCAGGCCTTTCAGGAGGAGCTGATAGGGCTTCCCAAATTACTGATCTCTGTCGCCCTGGTTTAGTGGGCTTCACAAATTAGTAATCTCTGTCACCCTGTTTGGCGGACCCCCTCTGCCGCGAGGGCAGCATCTTCCTTTACTGCCCCCTCCTCTGCCCCTGGAGTGGGGTTCACCACGCGTGTCCTGAAAAGCTCCTTGGGCTTTTCGGAATCACATTTTCCCTCCCCCTTTGACACTTTGGGTAGGGTCTGGTAGGGGTGGAAAAATGGACTCCGACGGCAGACTGTCTTTCCCTCCTGCTCACACCCGGTCAGTTTCCTTAACTTTGGTCCTGAAAAGGGAAGAGCCATCAAAAGGGGTATTCACAAAGGATGACTTGAAGGGCTCCACGAAGGAACACAAATGCATCCAGGAGTGCCTCCTAAGAGCAACTCCTGTACCCGCTGCCCTGCTCGTTCCATCAGGTGCATATGAAATGAAGCACATGGACGATTTAACAGAGCTCCTGCAGCTACTGTACCCTGAAGAGCATCTCCCAGCTCTATAAGATCTCTTTGTAGTCTGGTGAAATGGGTTAAGTAGTTAAGCGAACGGAGTGCAAAAGTCGGTTAACTAAACATGCACTTCACATATCTATCCATGATCCTGGAGTCTGTTAGGAGGATGGATAGAAGAGGAAGTTTCTGACATTTCCTTTTAGGTGGCTGCCGCCACCACCACGGCATCAACTGGTGCACCTTTGGTAAAAAAAAGATTAATCTTGGGGAGCAGATATAAACTTATTAGGCCTCCTAGGGACAGGCTCCATGGTATCCGGAGACTCCCATGTCCTTTGTGAGACCAGCTGCATCAGCTCATCGAAGGGCAGACACACCCAAGAGGTGGAGGACTAATACCCGAAAGCCTTCAGGAGAACAGACTCATCTTCAGTAGGGTGTTTGGACTGCCAGTCACCCCTCTGCGTAAGGATTTCAAGCATCTCAGCAAATGAGATATCCTCAGAGGGGGACCATGGGGACCCTTCTGATTCATCCAAGTTGGTATCAGATGTCAGGGACTCCTATGGGGAGTCTAGATGTTTCCTCTTACAAACTCTCTTTCTGGGAACCTCATCAGTGGGAGCTTATGGTGGGGTCTCGGTAGAGCATGGACCACCCAATGAGGCTTCCTGAGCCTCTAAGTCTCTACGCTTGGCCTGGATCTGTGAAGCAGACACTGGGGCTTAGGGGCGGAAGAAGACAGACCTGAAGAAGAGGATGTCTTAGGGGACATAACTCTCCTCATGGCATTGAAGGCAACCCTGCTACGATGCAAAGGGACTGACAGATCTGAGGAGACCGTCTATACTCCTCGGCACCGGGACAGTGGGCTCCGAGCCAGAGGTAGGAGCAGAGCTCATCCGAGCCGAAGCCCAGAGAGGGAGAGTCGGAACTGACAAGTCTGTCCGACTAGCCTCCCTGGACCCGACCAGAGTGTCGACTCCTACAGTTCTCGATCGGCACTGAGGAAGTCAGAGTGAGTGGAGCTGAAGGCACTGAACAGGTGTCTGCTCCGAAGGCTCCACAATCAAGTCTGACTCCTCCTGCTCTGAAGGACCAATATGGCTCAGATGAGGAAGAGTTGTAACTGGCATAAGTGTCTTCGCCTCCAAAGCCACTTGGGTCGGAGCCGATAAGATTTTTGCAAAGGTCGGTGCCTGTAACAGCTTCTGCATCACACGATTCACATCCAGATCAGAAAGGCTAGAGAACCGAGATGAGTGGACCGAAGGTGGTACTGAATGTAACAGAGCCGGCTTAGGTATTTTGGATACTGGTTCCGAGCCTAGTAACCGGCTCCGTTAAGACTGTCAACTCCGACGTCAGTGGAGCCGAAGTCGAAGATTTCTTGGATTTATTTGTCTCAGAAGTCTTAGAAGACTGAGGTCTTAATTGGATCCATCTTGGTCGCTCAAAGCTTCTTGGAAAGAGGGTTTCAACAAGCCTTTGCCTATCAACCTCCTCTTTCTCTCCTGGAGGACTCTGGAGGAGAAAGAATGGCACATGGAGCAACTATCCTGTAAATGTAAAGCTTCCTAACAGTACACACAATTGACATGACTGTCAGCGACAGACATTTTTTGGCCACATTTGGTGCACTTTTTAAAATGTGACTTGGGATGTTTATCTTGGTCAGCCATATTGTACAAAAATCGCCAGCAGAAAAGGTGGAATTCAAAAGATTTAATGTAAAAAAACATAGCTAGGTAGAGGGTAGTAAAGCCCAACTACCCGTCTCAAACCGGTTTCGGCTGTAATAGCCTTCTTCAAAGAGTTAACAAAAACCAATAGTAACCATTCATATAAGTATGTGTGTGTGTATGTACATATATATATATATATATATATATATATATATATATATATATATATATATATAAAATCACAAAGACAGTTCATTGGTGCATTAAAATTGGTCATTAAGCCCAGGTGGGAACAAAGCCCCTAATTTAATAATCCATTTACGTTCCTTAAAGTTTAGTAAATCATGCCATCCTGATTTATCCCTAAATTTGCCTACAATACAATCAATAACAGTAAACGGAAAAGATGCAGAGCTATGTTTACAGACATGTTTAAACAGAGCATTATTAGGACGATTATTCCTAATGTCACCAAGATGCTCCCCATCCTGAGGTGAAAAGGCCTGGAAGTTTGTCCCACACAGAATGAGGAGCATGAGCATGTGACTAGATAGATGACCCACTCTGTACTACAGTTAGCCCAGAAGTTGATGTTGAAAACTTCTGACGTATTACGACTACTAAATTCCCTCGTATGTTGGACCCTGTTGAAATAAGTACAGTGGCCACATGGTATGCAGCCCAACACAGGACCACCTCTCAGTGTATGTTGAGTGGGGACAATGAACTAGGACCCACCCTCTTATACTGGCTAAAAAGGGATCCCAATGTCCATCCTCTTCTAAAAGAAAATGAGCATCTGTCACCCAAAAATGGGTGTAATCTCTCCTCAGCCATGAGAATGTTCCAGTGTCTATTAATGATGTTCATAAACAGACGTGTATTGCGTCCATATGTGGTCACCAGACGAACCAGAGAATTATTGTATATTTGTTGGCTTATATTGATCAGACTCTATTTTTGGGTCTACTCTTGTATGTAATATTCACCAATGCAAACAATTTACTTTTCTTTATTTAATCTAAAGTTTGAATCAACGAATATATTGAACCCATTTTCGTGTCTTAGCTCTTTTTATATGTATACTATCTGTCCAAAAGGTTGACTTTGGATAGAGTATATATTTTTTAGTCTTATTCTTGCTGTCTGCAAAATTGATCAATTCATTAATATTATTTGGTGATTTCTATACGTTTTTTGCAACATGGCTTTGACTCCACTTGTGAAAGGCTTGGCATCTGATATGAATGATTTGGGCATTTTTTGCTTAGGTTTACCAGATGCGGATAATCATTCTTTGGGGGTGACTCAAGACCCAGATAAACAATGTGTATCTATGTTCTTTAAGTTGGGTAAAAGTATGAAAGGGCATTGGACCAATGTTTGGCATTTACGCCTGTTCAAGGCTTTCCAACTCAAAAAGATTACACCACGGGGTTTAAGGGTGAAGGTACAACCTTTGGTACATAAATACTGATGAACAATTAACAGATGAGTAGGCACAGATTAAACAATCAGCATCCTTGGGCTTTGTGGATACACTAGCTGTTTATGAATGGGCTGTTAAACAAGGGATTCAGGAGGTAGAAACACTTTGTATGGAGGTTAACAAATTTGAATCTAATGGGTCTTTCACCTCTCGGGTGAATCAGTTAACAGAACTACTTAAGCTAGAACAGGTTTTAAAGGACAAAAAATTGAAAAAGTTCCAAAGGGATATAGGGGACTTTGAAAGAGGCAAACCTTTTGATATGCCTAGGAATGTCACTTTTAGGCTTCCGAGCAACAAATCTTTGGCCCCCAAGAGAAAAAGACCCAAATCCATTTTGAAACGTAGCTCGGAGTCATTGAGCTACACATCTGGGGATGAGATGTCCTCCAATACTGAAGGGGAGGGCAACCACACAGATGCCTCACCTGATCCCAAAAGGAGTTTGTCACACCCTTTGGGTTCAGGTACAGGACGAGGGGGGAGGAAGCATAAAAAACACCAAACCTGTGGAGGGTTTGGAAGGTCTGTTACAACTGATAATAGAACACTAACAAATTGTATGAATGTACATAATATCTCATCTGTACATCTTTCTGATTTACAAATTAAAGTTCTTAAAGGGCTTAATTTTGTCCCCGGCTTTTTTGTTCCAGAATACACTTTAGCACAGGATGTGGTCAATTTCTGCCGTTTACTCAATTTAAAATTGTTTTTTTGAAAATGACACTATTCAGGAAGTTCCAGAGTTTAGATTCAAAGATCTACTTTTTCTCCACCTACGTCTCACTTAGTATCCACTTTTCAAGCTAATGTCCTGAAGGATCTACATTGTAACCTCAGGGATTTTCAGGTATCCTACAATAACATTTCCAAAGAGGAGGTACAATGTATAGAGGATCTCAAGAACAATAAAAAAATTGTTTTTGTACAAGCAGATAAAGGTGGGGCGGTAGTGATTCAGGATTGTGTCAACTATAATGAAGAAGCAGCCAGACAATTGGGTGACAACAAATATTATATGGCTATGCCATTGGACCCAGCCAGTCATTTCAAGACCAAAATTGATTTTTCTGATACAGGCTCAAGAAGTGGGCATCATTAGTCAGTCAGTTAGACATCAGTTGCTAGTTTCATCTCAGTGCAAAAAATATTTTAACTTTTACCCAAAATACATAAGGATGCTAGATGTCCCCCTGGAATACCAATAGTATAAGGGTGGGGGTCTATTACTGAACCTCTCTCCGAATATTTGACACTATCTGAAACCACTACTACCCTTGATATGGGCCAGAATTCAGGACACTACCCAGTTCTTGGATATTATTTCTGACATGCAACTGGAGCCCCATTGGCTGTTATGTACCTTGGATGTAACCTCTCTCTACACAAACATTCCACATTGGGCAGGTTTGCAGGCTCTGGATTTTTGGTTGGGAAGATCTGGTTTATACCAACCAGGCTTTAATACTTTTTTAGTATGCCTGGCTGAATATGTTCTTACCAGTAACGTACTCTACTTCAGGGACCAATGTTTTTGGCAGGTCAAAGGCACAGCAATGGGTGCTTCTTTCGCACCCATTTATGCGGACCTTTTCATGGCTTATATTGAGGAGGTTGTCATTTATGACTAGTCATAATTTATACACTGATGAATTAGATATCTGGAGGCGATATCTGGATGATTGTTGGGTGGTGTGGAAGTCGGATGAAACCTATCTATAGGAATTTATTAGACATCTCAATGACAATATATGGGGAATTGAGTTCAAATTAAATTTCCATAAATCAAAGATTGTTCTTCTTGATGTTGAGGTTAGCAGGAATCCTGATGATACCCTAGCCACTCGGGTTTTCAGGAAATTCCCTGAATATAACTCACTTTTACATGCTACAAGCTTTCACCCGCGACATATCCAGAATATCCCAAAATCACAATTCCTCAGAGTCAGAAGGATCTGCTCTAGCCAACAAACATTTAAGAATACCAGGGATGATTTAATACACAGGTTTCATGAGAAGTGTTACCCCTCTGGTACTGTCAGCACTGCTGGTCATTGGGCTTCCAATCAAACAGAACTGACTTGTTACAATACAAGGACAAACAAAAAGATTCATCCAATTCTCTGGTTCGTCTGGTGACCACATATGGATGCAATACACGTGGGTTTATGAACATCATTAATAGACACTGGAACAATCTCAAGGCTGAGGAGAGATTACACCCTTTTTTGGGTGACAGATGCTCTTTTTCTTTTAGAAGAGGAGACAGACATTGGGATCCCTTTTTAGCCATTATAAGAGGGTGAGTCCTAGTTCCATTGTCCCCACTCAACATACACTGAGAGGTGGCCCTGTCTTCGGTTGCATACCATGTGGCCACTGTACTTATTGCAACAAGGTCCAACATACGAGGGAATTTAGTAGTCGTAATAAGTCAGAAGTTTTCAACATCAACGTCTGGGCTAACTGTAGTACAGAGTGAGTCATCTATCTAGTCACATGCTCATGTTCCTCATTCTATGTGGGACAAACTTCCAGGCCTTTTTGCCTCAGGATTGGGGAGCATCTTAGTGACATTAGGAATAAGCATCCTAATAATGCTCTGTTTAAACATGTCTGTAAACATAACTCTGCATCTTTTCATTTTACTGTTATTGATTGTATTGTAGGGATAAATCAGGATGGCATAATTTACTAAACTTTAAGGAACGTAAATGGATTATTAAATTGGGGGCTTTTTTCCCACATGGGCTTAATGACCAATTTTAATGCACCAATGAACTTTGTGATACTATATATATTTATTATATACTTATATGAATGGTTACTATTGTTTTTTGTTAACTCACTGAAGGAGGCTATAACAGCCGAAACCAGTTTGAGACAGGTAGTTGGGCTTACTACCCTCTACCTAGCTATGTGTTTTTTTTACATTAAATCTTTTGAATTCCACCTTTTCTGCTGGCTATTTTTGTACTTTTATGCGCTGACTTCACAGCTGTGCAGTTGCCGTACGTGCACCACATTGCTTCCCAGCCATATTGTACCAAACAGAGAATTATACAGATTACCATCAACAAACAATATAAAAAATGTGAACAGTAACCAACAATCAAAAGCCTTTAGAAAAATTCAGGCCAAGTCACACACACACAAGTATTTATCTAGATATTAAAGTGACACAAAACTCTGTCTAAAGCACACAATTTTAAATTCTAAGCAGACTATACTATAAAGATAAAGATAGCTACTATACAACACACACACACACACACACACACACACACACACACACACACACACACTAAACCTCATCTAAATACACCCTAAATAAACCTTATCTAAAGTTTTTTTTATAAATTGTGACAAAAGGTCACTAACTAAGCACACAAGTATAAAGACCAGAAACAGTGACAGAAAGGTCACTGATAAGATGCTCTTCAAACTAGGCCTAGAAAAAAAACAGGCCAACTAGAAATTTAAAGCACACCAGGGAAATACACTATTGGCTAAAAACACTAATAAGCTACAAGAGCTTATAAAAATATCTAAAACTACTATCTAAAGTTATCAATAATAGCAAGAAATATTTGAAAAAATAAGGTTTTACTAGCCCGAACTAGTGAGAAAGTACAGTTTTGTACCTACCATAAATGTAGATGTTCGAGTGCTCATATAGCTGCAGTCATAACAGATGGGTTATCCTGCCGTCAGGCGGGTCCTCGGTCGGCCGAATTCCAAAGTCTAGGTCCAGCGTCAGTTGTAGTCGCCTCTTCCCTGACTTCAGTGCGGCACGGGTATAAAAGAACCAGCCAACACCATCTTCTTCAGTTTTTCTTGCCCCAGATGTCAGGTGCCCCCAGAAGGAAGGCAAAACAAACTTATGTAGTCATGCAATATAGAATAACCAAAAAACAGTAGTTAGCCAGCAAATACACCATAAAAGAATACCCCAAATAGGTTGTATGAGAAGGTGTTTGTCATAAGGCCTGTCCTAAGAGGGGATGGAGGGAGGGAAACCTGGAATGCAGCTGTATGAGCACTCGAACATCTACATTTATGGTAGGTACAAAACTGTACTATGTTCATCGTGCATACAGCTGCAGTCATAACAGATGGGTAGAATCCCAAAGCTAAGTAGGGGTGGCAGGCACTAAGTGGAACTAGGAGGAGCCAGGATGCCCTGCAAGACAGCTGTGGCAAATCCCGCTCTAGATTTTGAGTAAAGTGGAAGGTGATAGTGTTTGGAGAAAGTGTGCACTGAACTCCAAGTGGCTGCTTCCAAAATGTCCTTGGTAGGAACCCCCCCTGAGGAAAGCTGCAGAGGTAGCTGTGGCCCTTGTGGAGTGGGACCTGATGCTTGAAGGCACAGCTTTTCCATGAAATGAGTAACAAAGTGTATGCAGTGGGCTATCCATTTTGAGATTGTCTGTTTGGAGATGGCCTTTCCTTGAGCACCTGTAGCATAAGACACAAAGAGTTGCTCGGATTTCCTGAGTGGCTTTGTCCTGTCCAAATAATAACGCAGATGTCTGTGAATGCCCAAGGAATGCAGTAGTCTTTCCCCTTTGTTTTGTGGGTTAGGGTAAAAGGTAGGTAAGTGGATAGTCTGATTCAAGGCTACACTGGATACTACCTTTGGCATAAAAGTAGGGTTGGTTCGTAAGGAAACTCTGTCCTGATGGAAAATGATGAAGGGTTGCACAGCCATGAGGGCCTGTAGTAACGAAACCCTGCGTGCTGAGGTGATAGCCAGAAGGAAGGCTGTTTTCCATGATAAGTATTGTAGTTCTGTTGAAGCAGCTGGCTCAAATGGAGGAAGGGTCACTTTTTCCAATATGAAGTTGAGGTCCCAAGCAGGGACTGGTGGTTTCCTTGGGGGTTTTTATTCTTAGCCCCTCTGAGGAACTGTCTTAAGAGATGAGAGAATAAAGAAGGATCCATGTTGTATTGTGCAGAAATGGCTGAAGCATGGATTTTGATGGAGGAGAAGGAAAGTCCACTGTTTAACATCTCAGCTAGGTACTGCAATATTTGAGGTATATTTATTACCCAGAGATTCTGGCCCTTTTTCTGATTCCAGGCACAAAACCGCTTCCATTTGTCGGAGTAAGCTTTTCTAGCAGAAGGTCTTCTGACTTCCAAGATGACATCCTGCACCTCCTTGGAGAGGAGGGTCTGTTGTGAAATCAAGGGATTCTCCATGCGGCTAGATGTAGGATTTTGAGCTGGCTGTGAAGAGTTTTGAAGTTGTGCTGGGACAACAGAAGAGGCACTAGAGGTAGGATCCATGGTGGGGAATGCGTCAGGCTCTTCAAGAGTGGATACCAGTGCTGTCTTGGCCAGTCTGGAGCAATGAGAATCATTTGCGGCCTCTCTGCTCTGGCTTTTAATAGAACTTTGGGCAGCAGAGCGAGAGGCGGAAAGGCATAGACAGTCAATGTTGTCCAATTGAAGGAAAATGCGTCCACTTTCCAGGCCTGTGGATGATAGGTCCTTGTGCAAAATTTTTTCAGTTGGTAATTTCTGTGGGTAGCAAAGAGATCTATGTCTGGCTGTCCCCATGCCTGAGTTATCTTTGCGAAAACTTGAGGATGCAACTTCCATTCGTGTGGATCTGTCATATTTCTGCTTAGGCTGTCTGCCAGTGCGTTTTCCTTCCCTGGCAGGAATTGTGCCTGAAGTTGGATTTGCAATTCCAGAGCTGTGTTCCAAAGGGTCATGGCTAGTCTGCACAGGGGGTATGAATGAGTTCCTCCCTGTTTATGTACCACATCACTGGGGTGTTGTCTGTCCTTATCAATAGCTGTCCTGGATGCAGTAGGTCTTTGAAGGCCATAATGGCATTTTTCACTGCTAGCATTTCTTTTTGGTTGATGTGTAGGAGCTTCTCTTTTTGGGACCATTTTCCCTGAATGCACTGATCTTTCATGTGTGCCCCCCCAGGTGTAGTCCGAGGCGTCTGTTGTGATGATTTGATTTACTTGAGGTATGCACAGAAAGGGAGACATTTGTTTCTTTGGCATGCTTGAGCCCACCACAGAAATTCCTTTTGAAGACATGGAATGAGTGGTATGATTGTTTCCAAACTGTGACTGTGTTGAGACCATAAGTTTTTTAGGTACCATTGAAGCTTCCTCATATGCAGCTTTGCACATGGGATCAGCAGGATGCAAGATGCCATGAATCCCAGAGCCTGCAGGACTTTCCTTGCAGTCAGCCTGGTGAAGATTGCCATTTTGCTGAAGTAATGAGATAATTGCCCTTGTTTGTCTGGCGTGAGGTAGGCCATCTGGGTGTTTGTATTCAAGCTGGCACCCAGGAAAATTATTGTTTGAGAGGGTATTAGTTTTGATTTCTTTTTGTTGACCGTGTATCCCAGAAAGTTCAACAGTCTTATTACAAACGCCAGGTGTTTCAGAAGTATGTCCTTGCTGTCCGCTTGGATCAGGCAGTCGTCCAGATATGGGTATATTTGTATTCCTTGAAGTCTGCAGAAGGCAATTACTGATGCCAGGCATTTCGTAAACACTCTGGGTGCAGTAGATAAGCCAAAGGACAATGCAGAGAATTGATAATGGGTTGAACCTGCAAGAAATCTGAAGTATCTTCTGCAATCTTGTCTGATAGGGACATGCAGGTATGCCTCCTTGAGGTCCAATGTTACCAGCCAAGACTCCTTGCCCAGCATGGGAAGAAGCTGCTGTAATGTGAGCATCTTGAATTTTGGTACCTGTAAATATGTGTTTAGGATGGATAGATCTAAAATAGGTCTCCAATCTTTATCTTTCCTTGGTACCAGGAATAGTCTGGAATAAAACCCTTGACCTTGTTCTTTTGCAGGCACCTCTTGAATAGCTTTCATGTCAGTGAGAGCTGAAATTTGTTTTTGTGCCTCTGCCCTTTGATTTTGTGGCAGGTTTGGCATGCCTCTCATTTCTGGAAGGGTGTGAAAGTGGAATCTGTAGCCTCTGTCTATAATGTCCAGGATCCATTTGTCTTTTGTGACAATATGCCAATTATTTTGAGAGTAATGCCAGTTTTCCACCTAAAGGTGCTGCCATTAAAGCTTTGCTTGGCAGGTAAAGGGGAAAGTCATTGTGTCTGCTTTCTGAATGACTGTGATCTATCTTCTCCACCTGTTGGGGTTGGTACTTGCCATTGCTTGGCTCTGAATGATCCTTGAGATTGCCCTCTACCTCTCGGGCGCCTGTATCTGCCTCTGAGGTCTGTCCGTGGCTGGAAAGGACCAATTTTTTTGAAGGCCAGTTTCTGCTGAAACGTGGAGGTTGTACCTGCAGGAAATCTTTCACTGTTTGCATTGATCTCGCCTTTTCCTCCATTTTCTTTAGTACCTCCTCAGCTTTAACACCAAACAATACATCTTTTTGAAGAGGTGCATCTAGTAATTTAGCTTTGACATGATCTGGTAAGGCTTGTTCTTTGAGCCAAGCATGTCTACGTATGACAGACCCTGTAACAGCAGCTCTACATGAGGCCTCTAAAGCATCAAAACCACACTGCAAGGTACGTTTACCCACTTGCTCTGCACTATGCAACAAATCCTGCAACTCTTAAATCTGGTTGCTCAGGTTGTGTCATTTTGCTTTTCAACTCAGATAATAAAAACTGTTGATACTTTAACATATGGAACTGACAGTTTAATGCCCTCATGGTTAAAGTGGCAGAGGTATACACCTTTTTTCCCAACCTTTCTAAAGCTCTGGAATCTCTCTGAAGGTAATGGGTTTTTAGCAGTAGAGGCCTTAATTCCCTTGGGACCCTGTGAAATAGTTTCTGGGTCAGCAGTATGGCTTTTGTATAGGAACTGGTGTGAATCAGGAACCCGGTAATACCTGGCTGGGCTAACAGGAGATGGAGGTAAAGAATCTGGGTTGAGGCTGGCTTCTGTGTACACATCATCTAATATTTCTAAGACAGGAGGGATAGCCCGATGCCTATGCTGGGGGAGCAAGAGGAAATCCCTGAGCCTTTTCTTGGAATCTGAGTAATCTTGGCCTTCCCAGTGAAAGTGTTCCCGCAAAGTATGTAGGGTTTCCCCAAAAGAGTAGAGAACCCCTGATAAGAGTAATCAAATCCTCAGCCATTTTGAGCATCTGTTTTTTAGGCATGGGGCCTTGAGAGGGAGTCTGAGGTCCTTGTTTTTTAGTTTTAATGGCTGCTTTAGATTTTGTGAAAGCTTTCATAGAGAAGGAGGAAGGCCTGCAGACACCTTGAGAAATGGCAGGCCTGTCAAAACTCTGGGTTTCCCCGCCAAAAGTGGCATCGGTATCTGCAGTCGGAATAGGGGCAGAGGAGCCTGCGACCTCGGGCACAGAAGACACCGGTAATGAAGTGTCATCGGTACTCGGGGGCTGCGTAGGCGCCTCGCTGAGAACCAGAGAACCGGTAGTCGGCCTTAGCGCGGTGTCAGTGGAAGTCGCGGACCTCGTATGTCAGCCCTTATCTTTGCATCTTTTACTCAAAACTGAAGTCAGAGTATCCGACAACATAATATAATTAAATTTTTTACCAAAATAGTGAGAGGCGAACTCCGCCCGATGCTTAATAGTGTGTTTGTTGAATCTAGCACAAAAACGGCAGGCCGAGACGTCGCGGTCTGGGCCTAAGCAAGAAATACAGAAGGAGTGGAAATCCTTATGCGGTATTTGCTTCCCACATGAAATGCAATTATTAACTTGGTCTGACATCGGTCTGAGGCAAGAAAAGTTTCCCCAACGGGGTACTTAGCTTTCAAGAAGACTTCGGCTGAAATAATTTCGCAAATCTCAGGAGCTGGCCGACCAGCACTTGCAAACTGCTTCTGCTTCGGGCACCGCATGGCAAGAAAGACTGAAGAAGATGGCGTCAGCTGGTTCTTTTATACCCCTGCCACACTGACGTCAGGGAAGAGGCGACTACAACAGACGCCGGACCTAGACTTTGGAATTCGGCTGACCGAGGACCCGCCTGACGGCAGGATAACCCATCTGTTATGACTGCAGCTGTATGCACGATGAACATCCTCCGATCAGTTGCAGAGGCAAACTAGATCGGAGGTAACTAGGTGCATCTTGGGATAGGGACTTGGCCTCCAGCTATTTGAAGACCTCAAGCTTTGCAGTAGGCCAACTCCGAACCCATCAGTAAGAATGAACGGCAAAATAGAACAACTTCACATGTAGTAATGTTCTTACCACAACGTTCTGTGTTGTCAATCTTCATTTATCCTTGACCTTTGGAACAGAGTCCCCAGCTAATTTAGATCTTGATAGCAGACATAAAAGAGTATGTGAAAAAAGAATGGGGTAATAAATATAAACCCATATTGGGAACAGGGATAGACCATACACAGGAGATGAATGTGACAAATAAGGATACTGTCATTAATGAATTCACTAGGGCATGTATTTTGCAATATACCCCCCAAGTGGGAGATATTAAGAAAATAATAGAAAACAACTGGAATATACTGAAAACTGATGACAGTGTATATAGGAAGGTGGGGGAGGGGGCACCCAAGTTTGTATCTAAGAATGGATGCAATTTGAAAATGAGACTAGAAAAGAAAACTATGGACAGTAATTATGGACACAATTCCATAGGTACCACAAAATGTGGGAGCTGTAACCAATGTGGGTCAATCATTCGGGTACCTTATTTAATTCTGGAGGACAAAAATAAAACAGAGGTTTGATTCCGAAAAAGCAATTGCAGAACCTCCTACCTAGTTTATTTGGCTAAGTGTACCAAATGCCCTTGTTTTTATGTGGGGAAGACGGAGAGATGTCTTAGAAATAGAATTTACGATCATTTATACAAAATAAGAAAAAAGGATACTAATAATGCTTTATGGAGACATCTCAGTGGTAACACACATTGTGATTCCTTTAATTTTGGCATTTTAGAATGTATAAAAGCAAATCCAAGAGGGGGAAGTATGAAATACAAACTTGGTAAGGAAGAAACTAGGTGGCAAATCAAACTAAATGCCTTTACATTTCCTGGACTTAATGAAACAGTCTCCATTAAACCCATTCTGGAAAATAGAGGGTAGCCAAGAGAGGTGGAGATTTACAAAAGTTTAGTTAAAGCAAGGATGTATTTTATTGTGGCATGTGTGTCAATATTACAAATGTCAATATTATAAATATTTTTTGGTATATCCATTTTTATGTGGTAAGCAACTGTTTTTAACAAGTGTGGGAAGTTTGAATGAACATTCTTTGTTCTCTTGTTCTTTTTTTCTTTTTTCTATATATGTAAGGCAATTGACAAGGAAATGAAGCACTGAGCACTTTAAATTCTCACAGCTAATTATGTTTTAATGGTTTTATTTAATTGATGAAACTAATTGATTTATGTTTGTATATAAGAGGGTAGTGGTTAGGATGATACAGTTCTGAGGAAGTCTACATAGAGTAGATGAAAGCGATTAACTCTTATGTGTGCTTTGGATTTCAGCTTGTTTTACTTTCAATAAACGTATTTTGTTCAAAAAGAAGTGTTCGGTGCTGCTACTACTGACTGAGAGCGGATATTGGTGCTATTCTATATAATTTAGATCTTGGGAGGCCTTACGGAAGGATATTTTTGAGAACCAGAGCGCCAAAGAATGTTTTTTCCCTGGAGATCAGATCCAGTTTGTGATGAGTGATAAAGGTATGCAGAGTAGCCCATGTTGCTGCTGTGCATATTTCATCCATGGAAGCCTTGGAATGGAAAACAGCAGACGTGGCTATTTCCCTAGTAAGATGTACTCTCACTGGCACTGGTAATTGGAAATTATTACTTTCCTTTACAATAAGAAGAGTCTCAACCACTTTGACAAGGTGACTTAAAACTGATTTCCCCAGAGATGGACTGGAGAAAGACATACAACTGGTCTGAAGTTTTAAATTCTTTAGTTCTGCTAAGGTAGAAATGCAACTGCCTGTAAACACCCAGAAAACGTAAGCAATATTCACCTTTGTTAGAAAAATATGGAAAGAAAACAGGCAAGTCAATGATTTGATTAATATTAGTTTCTGAGACCACCTTAGGAAAAAAAGATGGGATGGTTCTTAGCGAAACCCTATCCTTATGACAAATCAAATATTTGGGTTTTGAAGATCGTGCTTGTATTTCAGAAATTCTTCTGTCGGAGGTAATGGTCATCAGAAAAATGGTCTTGCATGAAAGAAACTAAGTAACAGATAGTCACCAGTTAAAAGGGGGGGGGGGGGCAAGACTGCAGAAGCACAGTCAGATCCCAAGGAGCTAGAGGGTCTTTACACAGTGGTTTCAACAGTAAGGATTCCTTTCATGAACATTTTACACAGTCTATGGAAAATTAGCAAATGGTCTTCAAAGCCATTGTGGAAATTGGAAATGGCAGCTAGTTGGACCTTATTAGTGGAAGCAGAGGATTCTTGTTCAAAAAGCAGAGCTAAAACCTTTTCAACTGGTGCAGAGAAGGTGTTAAGACCATTATTGTGCACCCAAACAAAATCTTTTCCACTTGCTGTAGTAAAGTTTCCTGGTGGAAGGTCCATGGGAAGCCACTAAAACTTTTTGGACTGGAGAAGATCAATTCTATTAGTCACCAGGCAGAAAAATTTGAGAAGCCAAGTTGTAAGCTTGAGGTTCTGAAGACTGGGGTCCATCAGTCCCAGTGGATGAGACAGATCTGGAACTGGGTCAGTAAATTAGAGAAGGCCAAAGAAAGGGGAACTAGATTTGTCAAGGCCAAAAAGATGTGATGAGGATCACCGTGCTCCTCAACCTGATGGCTTTCTTTAAGAGAAGAATCAGTGGGAAGCAGGGAAAGGCATAAAATATATCAGAGGGACAATCATGAAGGACAGCATATCTGGGAGACTCCTCCTCCAGGGGAATTAGGGTGAAGTAGCTGCTCCACTAGTTGTTCAGGGGCTATGCAAACAGGTCTGAACAAGGCTGGCACCAGTGATGGAAAAATCTCCTCCGCCACTCTGGGAATGACAGACCACTCGGGAGGCAGGTCCACTATCACATCTGAGCTCCCAGGAATGTGCTTTGCTATCCGAAAACAAATAGAAGAAAATGCCCATTGCCACACTCAGAGCTTCTTGACATAGGGGGTAAGACTAAGTTCTGCCTTGTTGGTTAATGTAAAACAAGCCGTGAGCAGCAGTTGACAGTCGACAAGAGTATTATTTAAGCACTTTTCATCATACATTCATACATTTTCGTAATACCTATATTCGTATTAGAAGCAGAAGGCAACAAAAAACATATACACTTATTAATTTAAAACATATAATTTTGTTAAAAATGTTTAAATTAAGTGTTTCAAAATATATGAAAAATATATGCAATGTTATGTTAACATAAACACTAAAAATATATATATATATATATATATATATATATATATATATATATATATATATACACACACACAAAGTACTATTATCTTCTAATACAAAGATAACAGAAATATTATATATAAAATAAAAATTTTTTTTTAAATGGTAAAAGTTTTTTGTGAATTATCGAAAATTTTTTATATATAAAATATTTTTTATATAAATATAGTATTCACAAAAAATAATAATAATTTTGTATTTTTGTTATATTTTTAATGCACTGGACCCCATATTTAGATTACAAGTTTCATGTCATACATATTGATAGTAATGTTAAGCTTGGCTTCCGATAGGAAGACGAGGAATTTGTGTGTGTAATATGACATAATATAGGGTTCTCAAAAAATATATGATCTGTTTTTAATAAACTAGATCTACATTAGGTTACAAGTTTTAGGTCTAACATATTGGTAATATTATTGAAAGGTTAAAAATATCAAAAAAAATCAAAGCAGTCATCTCTTTAGACTGTTCAATTTTAATAAACTTCCAACTGAACAGGACACATTTAATCCAGGGTGGCTATACGCATTCAACTTCACCTGCCATTTTAATTCTAGTTCCTCCAGTTTCAAGTTTCTAGGGCCTCCCCTTGGGTCAATTCTCACATGATTGATGGCCATAAATCTAAAACCATGGTTTGAGTAGGCCGCCATATGTTTTGCAAGTGCATTCTCAAGTTTCCCTTTTCTAATAGCGTACAGGTGTTCATACATCCTTTCCCGCAATCTTCTTTTGGTTTTACCGATATAGAATGCTGGACAGGATGTACACCTGGCTAAGTAAGTAATAAATGTAGAGTTGCAATCAAATTTACTCAACTTAAATTTTAATCCATTCAGACTAAACGAGTTACCTTCGTATACGTATTTACAGTAGTTACAATTCAGGCATTTATGCATACCAGGACATCTCACTGTAGATGTATCATGCCTTTCTAACAGAGTTTTAATGTTATTCCCTTTCCTATCAACTATCATAGTTGATTCACCTAGCTTTTCATACAACTCAGGTTGCATTTTAAACAAGTCCCAGTTTTTCTTCAATTTAGATAAACAAAGGGTACTCGTACTGAAAGTGGTTATAAATTTAACAGTAGATTTGTTATTAAGTTGTTCACTATTTAATGCCATACTCTTCTCATAACCACATTGGCCCCTTTCCACCAAATTTGCAATACTATCCATAATAGGCGTTTCAGTGTTAGCTCTCAGAAGTGGCAAGTACACGTTATTGTGTCTTTTGTCCATTACCTCCTGTACTATTGGATCAAGAAAGGTTTCGGGATAACCTCTATGGATAAACATTTTCCGTATGTCAGCACATTCCTTAAGAAAATCCCCATCTAAACTAACCATTCTAAAAGCTCTTACCAGCTGCCCTTTCACAACCGATTTCTTCTGATGGTAAGGATGGCATCTGCTATAGTGGAAGGTATTGGAATATGTAGATTTTCTAAAAATATTGGCTGTAAACTCGTTTAAGTTGGAATTTTTACTTAAGTGGATGTCCAAATAAGCAATAGTGCCACAGTGGAATGTGTAAGTGAATTGAAGAAACTCAGTAGTGGTGTTAGTATTCAATGACTTGATAACCACTCTCACTACCTTTAAATAAAATGAAAATGTCATCCAAAAACCTTGTGTAAAACAGGAAGGTATCAGAGAACCTATTGCCTTTAAAAACAAACTCTGATTCCCAATAGGCCATTACCAAATTTGCTACACTTCCTCCGCAAGGCGAATGCATGGCGAGCCCTATTTTTTACAAAAAGAATTCGTTGAGGTGCAAGAAATAGATGTTTGTTAAAACCAAGTCCATAAGGACAGATATACTAGGTCAATTTCCCTAGTGGGGGCATTATGTTTCATAAGCATGAAACCTACCCATTCTAGTGCTACCTCATGGGGTATGCTAGTATACAGGTCCTTTACATCAATTGTGAGGAAGTTGTAGTTCTTGTCGAAACTCAAGGTATCAATGTTCTTCAAAAAAAGTCCAAGAGTCTTTACAAATTTGGGACTCCTTGGCCAAATATTTTTGCAGAATGGCATCCAAAACCCTAGCACAAGAGTATGTAGGTGATCCCCTACTGTCCACACCAAAGGTCTCAATGGTGGATTCTCAATACTCTTGTGGATTTTAGGGATGCCAAATATACAAGGGTGTCTAGGATATGACATTACCAGACAGTTGTATGTCTTTTGGTCTATCTGACCTTCAATGAACAGGTCCTCAATACAATTCCTAATAGTACTGTAGGTTCTGTTCACCTCACAATGGTTACTATGTGCAAATGCTTCAGTGTTGAGCAGTGTTATCCTATTCTGATAGTCACTCATACTAAAAACTACTAGTCCACCACCCTTATCGGGTTTACAAAACCTAAGCCCTTGAGTGGTAAGGTAATGGATCAGTTCTCTTTCGTCATTACTCATGTAAGTAGGAGAGTTCCTGTCATTCTTTTAAATATCCACATGTCTTGCATCCAATTCACAACATTTCTCAAAGAGGTCAAGGGCAGGGTGCAAAGGAGGGCTATAAGTACTAGGCACATGAAATCTATCATTAGAGTCGAACACATTACCCATGGACACCTGAAAATTCAATTTCCTAACAAACGTTTTAATATCTAAAATTGTATTAGTCAGGTCCCATGGTTTTGATGGGATGAAAGTAAGTCCCTTAGATAGTTTTATGTTATTAGTTTGTTTTTGCTCAAGTTTTATTGTTGGTTAATGTACTAGACTAATGACACTGTCACTGAATAGCAAGTGTTCCCAGAGGAAGGGCATTTTAGAAGGCTTCCAATGCTAAGAGCACTGCCCTAAATTCCTGAACACCGACATGCAAATTGGCCTGTACTGGGTACCAAGTGCCTTGGACTGTTCTGCCAAGATAACCCCCCCCCACCCCATCTGGGAGGCATCCATTGTCACTATGGCCTTGGGCTGTGATGGAACAAAAAGGACAGCCTAACAGGATCTACTTGGATTCCATCAACTAGGATAAGTCCTTCTTGCAACGACTGGTGATTAAAACTGGATGCGTCAGAATGGACCACTGGGAAGCAAAAGCCACTGTAATAGCCTCACGTGAAATCTTCCTAGTGGAACTAAGGTAATGGCTGCTGACATAGACCCTAAAAAGCTTGAAGGACAAAGTGCATATACCTTGTCATTGGAGAGAATGGCTTGTACTTGGGATCTTATCTTCTGTAGCCTGTGTAGAGGAAGGGAAGATGTACAAGTGATGGTATTTAGATGGACTGCTATGAACTCTAGATCTTGAGTCAGACGTGGTTGAGAATTTGAATGATTCGCTATAATGCCCAGATGAGCAAACAGGTGTAGAACAAAACCTGTTGCTTGAAGCAGTACATGCCTGGTGGGAGCGGTGATAAGCCAGTTGTCTAGATAAGGAAACACTTGAATCCATGCAGTCTCAAATCAACTGTCACTGCTGCCAATCACTTGAACACCCTGGGGGCTGTGCTGAGGCAAAAGGGCAGCACTCTGAACTGAAAATGACTGTCTCAGTCAAAAGAGAAGGAACCTTCTGGAGCGCTTGTCCATTTTTATGTGGTAATATGCATCCTGAAGAAGATCTATAGTGCACATCCAATTGTCTTCCTCTAAGAAAGGTAGTATAGACTGAACTGTGACCATCCAGAATTCTGCTTGCTAAACAAACTTGTTCAGAAGTCTGAGATCTAAAATTGGTCTCAAGTCCCCTGTCTTTTTTGGCACCAAAAAGAACCTTCAGCAAAATCCAGATCCTATCTGGTCTAGTGGGACTTCTTGGATGACTCTTCTAGCAGCTTTTGAATTTCCACAGTTGCTTGATCTCTCTGTGTGGAACATTGGGGAGTCCTCTTCTTGATCTTGGAATGAGAGGAAAGGGAATGTGGTAACATCTGGCAATGATTCTTTGCACCTAAGTATCTGAAGTTATTTGCCTCCAGGCTCGAGTTCAGAGAGGATTTCCCCCAACTGCTTGCAGAGGTAAGCAACTGGGCCCCATTTCAAGAGCTCTAGTAGGATTTCCCTGAGAGAGAATCTCTGGAACTCTGATTCTGCAGGCCACCTCTGCCGCAAAGTCGGTGTCTTCCATTGGAGCCCCCCCTCTGTCCCAGGGGGAGCCACCGCCACGTGTCCCAAAAGACCCTTGGGATTTTTTGAACTACATCTTCCCATCTCTCTGGTTCCTACAGTAGGACCTTTGGGGAGCAAAAAAACATGTGCCCACTGCAGGTAGGGTCTTTCCATCCTTCTTGCATCTGGCTAATGTTTCTCTGACTTTGGGGCCAAACAAGGAAGATATGTCAAAAGGAGCACTATTGAAAGAACACTTAAATGGCTTCACAAACTCATGTAAGTGCATCCAGGCATGTTGCCTTATGGCAACACCAGAACCAACTGGCCTAGTCGTCCGTTGGGCTGCATGCGCAATGAGCCTCATGGACAACTTGAAAACAGCTCCAGGGTAGCCAGCTAGGAAGCCACTTTATCTTGGACCTCCTCAAACAGCTCTTGCAAGGGTATCAGACAACTCCTTGATCAGATCCCTCTGGAGCCTAGGAAAGTTTGCCATAAAATTCAAGGAACTTAAAGCAAAATGTCAGTGATGCATACATTTGCCTCCCAAATCTGTCCATTGCCCCAGACTCTATTAGGGGAATGAGCAGTGGAACTTCTATCCCACCAGTTTCTTTTTGGTGGCCACCGCAAACACCATGGCATCACTGCTAACCCTTAGCCCAATACTGGTGGTCCTCTGGAGCTAAAGGAATTCTGTCCAGTCTTCTAAGGATTGGCTCTATGGAGTCAGAGGACTTCAAAGCCCATTGCATGATCAATTTAATAAGACAGTAAGGAGGGGTCACCCAAGAAGTAGTTGAGTGAGCACCAAAAGCTTGCAGGTACACAGACTCCTCCAGAGGCAAGGTCTTTGGGCTTCCAGTTACCCCTTTATTTCAGTATTTCTACAATGTAGCCAAAGGAGACATTTTCTGGGGATGACAGAGGGGAACCCACCCATCATCGAAGTCCATGTCTTCTGTGACAGATTCTTCAAGGGAATCTAATTGTTTCCTCTTACATGCCTTTTTCCAGGGCATCTCCTCAGTGGGAATTCTGAGGAGGACTGAAGAAGAGGGGCCCTGTACAGGGGTATCCCGCAGTTCTGGTGCTCACTGCCCAGGCGTGGAGGCTGGTGGCAGCTCTGGGGTAGAGGGAGTCCCAGGATAACACTCCAATATGGGAGGGGCCAGCTCAGAACCTGCAGAAGCCATTGCCCTCTCCCTAACATGGAAGGCAGGTCCCCCTGAAGAGGGATGGGAGCTCGGAAAAGAGAAGACAGTCATGGAACCATGGCCCTAGCCCCCTCTGAGAAACCTACCCGCAAAGCAGGAGCCAAAGAAGAGTCCATGTCAGCTAAAGCTCTAAGAGCCAAAGAGGACACCAAATAAACAAAAATGGAGCCAGTCTGCGACCCTCTGATCTGACACTGGAGCTATGACCCTGGCAGTCCTTCTGTTACAATGGAACAGAGGAATTCAAGGCAGACCCTGGAACTGAAGGGGCAAAGGCTGTCAAGCACTGGAGTAGCTGGAATTGGAGTTGTAAGCTCTAAGCCGTTGGAGGAAAGCTTGGTGGAGTCCTGGGACAGAAAGACTCATCTCCAGAAGGGAGTGGTGCATGGGCAGAGACAAAGACCCCTAGCCACCAGGATCTGATCCACCAACCTTGCAACGTCAACTTCAGACTCCTGAAGGAACAGACAGAGAAGCCTGAGGGAGATTCCAGTCTGTCTACAAATGTATTTGGGAGTTGTTCTACAAAGGGGTCAAATGAAGGGGAATATCTTGTCCTGGGTACATTGATGATATTCAGTTTCGGCACCAGGGGTGGTATTGGTTCCAAAATTTCTAGAAGTGTCACAGGTGGAGCCAGTACCAACAGGGAAGTCAGAGTTGTCAGTACTGAGGTGGCTGGTACAGAGACCTGTGGTGCCAAGGAAGTCAGTTCCATAAGTTTCTTAGTTTTAGACTTGGGTTGCATTGGAGGTGTGGGAGCTGAATGTTTAGGTTTCTTGGCTACCACAGCCGAAGGGGATGCCAGTACCAAATGACTCCTCTTCTGTCCAAGCTCAGATTTAGAAGAGGAGGAGGAAGGTGAGGATGTGTCGAACTTAGAGCATCTTCAAAAGAGGACTTAGAAAAGAAAAACAAATTGATTTTATAAGGTCTAAGTAGTACAGCATATCAGCAAACAAAGAGGTAAACAGAAACACTCATGAAATAGCAAAACCTCTTGTGCAGTTCACAGAGTCAAGTTGAATTCATGCTTCCAAAATGCAAAACTAAATCCAGATCAGTTAAACAGCTGAGTTTATTGACTAAATCACAGAAAAGAGACTGCTGAGCGCTTTCGTCCCTCAACAAGCAAGGGAACTTCATCAGAACACCATTACACTTCAGAACCTTCCTTTCGTACTGAATCAATTAACTTGTTGTTACACACAACATTTAAAGTTACCAGTGCCTTTTACAAGAAACACACACTAATTTGAATGCACATAGTAAAAAATCACTTAAAAAGTATGTTACTATAAAATATTACTAAAAGTCTTACTAAAAACCTAATAAAAGAAGCATATGCTGTTAAGATGTAAAAATAAAAAGTTAACACAATGTTGAAATGTATAATATATTGATAAAATATGTTATAAAATAAAGTATATTATAAAACAGCCATAATACATGGGATGCACTAGGGAAACAAAATTACGCAAGTTTACATAAGGTGGCGTAATAATTTATATGGGGTGGTGTAATTTATAATTTTAGTGCCCTCTTTTTAAGCACTGGTAATAAGGAGATATCATTGATGCCAGGTGCCTTAACTGCATTCAACCTCATTTGCCACTGTAATTCAGCTAATTCTAAGTTCAATTCCCACCAACCACATCTAGGGTGCTTGGGGACCACCTGTAAAATACCACATTTGAATTTAGAAAAATTTGGTGTCTAAATAGGCATGTTGGCTCTCTGTATACCATATGCGTGTTCATATATTCTTTTTTTTAAAAAGAATTTTTGTCTTGCCACCACAGTAATGTCCACATCCAACACAACATCTCTCGTGTTATAATTACCCTTTTGCAACCTAATTTCAAAGGGTATACCTACTAAAACAAGGGTGTTATGCCTTAATATGTACTGACATTAGTTGCAGGCTCCACAACTAGTGGTCCCTTTGTTGGGTACAATATATCTAATTAATGCTTTGTTCAAACTGTGATTTACTATTCTTACCTGTCTTGTAAATACATTTGGGCTCCCCACCTACATATTTCATAACCTCCAAATTGCCCTTAAAAATAGTCCAATTCCTGTCCACTACTTCTTTGACTACCTTACTATTTGATGCATACGGAATCACCATCCCCATTTTTGCAGAATGCCCTTCCTTACTGGCTTTGTTGTACATCTCCCTACTGGCCAATAATGGCTTAAACTTTGTCCCCAACCTCTTTTTAGTTCACCACTAATTTCAGCTGTTAGCTTTTTAGGGTACACCCTTTCTATAAACATTGAACTGATTTTGGTTACTTTCATTTCAAATAATTCCAACTCAGAGCACATACATGCTGCCCAGACTAATTGACCCTTGTATATGTTTCTCGGTGCAACCAGGGTGACAACTCTGAAAATCTAAACAGTTATTAGAAAAAGTATCTCTTCTATATATTGTTGTAGTGAATTTTCTCATAATATTGTCCTTACTTAGGGTAATGTCCAAATAATTTATGGCCTCGTTGTTGAAATTACCCATAAACTTGAGGAAGGATAGGCTATTAGTAATGTATTCCAGCAAAGATTCATTATTCTCTTACTTATTTTTCCAAATTATAAGGATGTCGTCCAAAAAACGGAAGTAACAACCATTTGTCAGAGAAGCTGCTGTTAAATATATATTTGGCCTCCCCATGCACATACCAGGTTAGCAAATATGGGTGCACAACTTGCACCCATAGCTGCTACTCTGAGTGGTTTAAAATGAGCTCCTTCAAATATGTAGTTATTGGCCAGAATCACTTCCATGGCCAAAATAATAAATTTAATCAAGGTTTCATCTAACCTGTTAAGACTTTGTATTGCTTCTTCAAATAATTGTATACCTTCCTGATGGGTGAGGAATGTAAATAAATCAACAACGTCGATCGTGGCAAAACCCACCTGTTCACTGTACCATCCATGTTCTATTTTTGATAAGAGGTCCCATGAATCCTTACACATATAGTCAATGGGTGTAACGGCATTTTTCACTACCTTGTCTATAAATACCCCTAAAGAACATGTAGGGCCATTCTGCTCAGATATTGTTATTTTAAAAGGGGGATGTTCTATATTTTTATGGACCTTGGGTATGCAAAAGCCACCAGGATTAGTAAATGTTCACTCTAAAAATTCCAATACTTCTTCCGAAATAACTTCCTGAAACAAAGATTCCTCCAAAAGTAATTGAATTTTTCTATGAGCTATATACATTTCATTCTTGGAAACCAGATATCAGTAGCATAAAAAAAAAATCTCAGGGAGTGAATTTATATAGCTCATTTTGTTAAATAATACAACCCACCCCCCCAAAAAAAATTAGGCTTCATGACTTAATTCATTGTCATGAAACATTCCAATAAGCTCATTTTCTTCTTTTGTAAGGCTGTAATATTTCTTTGACATCCTACTGTTATTGTTACCATACACTGAATATAAATCCAGAGAGCATTGCCCCTTCAAATGCCAATATTGCCGGGTGCATAGGGGGATTGAAACAACTTATTTTCTTTAAATTTATCACAGTGCTCACAATGGATGGAATATTCTCATCTTTAAAAAAACACTTTCAAATGTAACCTCCTTGCAAACGGTTTTAATTCAGTCATAACATCTGCCAAACTGGCCTTAAAGCAGGGTACAAACTTAAACCCTTGACTTAAAGGTAAAAAGCTTTTATCTACCTTTAAGTCAGTGTAATTAAATATCTTAAAACTGCCATACTTAAAAACTCTTCCGCTTCCTTAATATTTTCCTCCACAGAACTCACCTCAAGGTTTAACTCATGGTTTAATTCATAAACCTTGCTCCTCCCTCCCCCCACCCTCGGGTCTGGGTTTGTTGAAAAAATTCCTTTAGAACTCCACAGCTCCAAATAATAATATAATAAAGCCAAAACAAAATAAAAATGGCAATAAAACACTCACTATTTATTAAAAACAAAAAAAAACTGATAAAACGCTTTCATTCATAAAGAACTTCTTCAGACTTGGTTGCCACATATACAAAACTCACATTTATATGTTATTCAAATCGCATAACCCAAACCACGAGCAGTGTTTTAACTCTTTCTTACATAACACTGCTTTAAAGTTTTCTTTTTCATTCATATCTGGATCTACATGTGTTTAACCTCACTTGCCAAGCATATTCTTTCCAATTTAAATCTTCTTCTGCATCCCATCTTAAGGGTTAAAACACTGTTAATGTTTTGGGTCATGTGATTTGAGTAACATACAAGTGTGAATTTTGTGTGTGACAACCAGGTCTGAAGAAGTTCTTTATGAATGAAAGTGCTTACCAAGTTGTTTTTTTGTTTGTTTTAATAAACAGTGAGTGTTTTATTGACATTTTCGTTTCGTTTTGAAAAAATACTTTGTTAATTTTTATTTTCCAACCGTCCTGACCGTCTTAAGGGTGGGTATTCTTTCTCATACTCTTCCTTCTCCTCATCAAATTTACTGTTATTTCTCGCTTCATATTCCTGTTCAGAATGTGACCTACTATTGTCATGCCCTGCACCATTTTGCTCAAAATATGCATTTGTTAAAATAAGTTTTTTTTTTATTGCATTCACTTTCATCCCTAGCCATTTTTTTTTTCCTCTCAACATTCCCTGTAATATAATTTTCAGCTTTTTTAAACACACTATCATATCCAACAACATTGCGTTCAAATAATACATTATTCATAATTTCATCATTAAGTACATTCAATTCGAATACATTTATTTTTACATTGTTGTTCCTTATAATAATTTACATTAGTTCATAGCCAAATCTGTCAAACATATTTATACGCTCATCTGTTTCCACAGATTCTGCCCTTATTCCCCTAGGGACCCTTTTATTTTTAAGGTTCTCAGTAAAGTAAAATTATCACATTGCAGTCCTTTCAATTTAAAAAGTTTACTTTCAAATTCCTTCATTTTATAATCAAAAGTTTTAGGCACTTGCCTGTTATTGCTCATTCTCCTTACTGGAAAAAACAATGTCCATTTTGACCCATTGTACAAAATTAAAACCATCTTTATTATAAAGTCCCAAATCCACTTGATGTCCTCCAGGCACGGTATTCACCTCGGGCCTTCCCCTTCGATCAAGTGGTAACTCAGAAAAGTCTCCTTGATTAGTTAACACTTCCGAAAATACATTGAGCTGTTTTCCAGCACCACTGTCTCCTGGGTTTTGTAGTCTGTTAAGCTGGGTCTGTATTTCACTTTTTACACCACCACCCCATGTAAAGATATGTAATTTTCTTTCCCTGGTGCATTCCATCTATTACGGCTGTTTTATAACATAGTATACTTTATAACATTTTATCACTATATTATGTATTTCAAGATTATTTTATTTTTACATCTTAACAGCATATGCTTTTTTATTAGGTTTTTAGCAACATTTTTAGTAATATTTTATAGTAACATACTTTTTAAGTGATTTTTTATTTTTTTTTACTATGTGCATTCAAATTTGTGTGTGATGTTTCTTGTAAAAAGCACTGGTTACTTTAAATGCTGTTACAAGTTTAACAACCAGTTAATAGATTCAGTATTAAAGGAAAGTTCTAAAGTGTAATTGCTGTTCTGATGAAGTCTCCTTGCTTGTTGTTGAGGGACAAAAGTGCTGAACAGTTTTTATTTTCTGCAATTTAGTCGACAAACTCAGCTGTTCAAATGATCTGGATTTAAAGTTTTGCATTTTGGAAGCATGAATTTGACTTGACTCTGTGGAACTATACAAGAGGTTATGCTGTTTTATGAGCATTTTTCTTTTGTACAAGGGCCCGGTGACTGAATGCTTGCCAAATTGTACAGTCTTGCTGGAGATGCTCCGAGCTCAAGCAGTACACACAAGAACAATGCCCATCAGACTTGGGCATCTTCCTACCACAACCTTGGCATTGTTTAAACTCAGTTGTCCCCGTGGATTTATCTGCCATGTTGACTATATAAAGCAACCGTCAACAGACCACATTCAGACGCACTAAAAAGGAGGCATGCATATACATACACACACAAGAAATGCTACCAACAATGGTAGGCCATTCCCAAAGTATTCCCAATGATGGTAGACAAAGGACACTACTAGGTAAAAACAGCACACTCACTTGTTGAAAGAAAGGTGAGATAGAAACTAGCAAAGGAAAGGGAAAGAACTACAAGCAATGGTAGAGCAAAGCACCGAAGTATAGGGGAGAGGGATAAACAAAGTAAGGCAAAGTGGGTAGAATGAAATTCAACTATAGGAATACGTAAATATCAAAGTAGTAGTACAGCAGAAAAATTTAAGAAACTATAAAAAACTGTATTTGGCTGATGAGAGAATCTGCTGACGCGTCTTGCAACAGTGGCAAACGAGATCGGAGATAATCTGGAGAGGGGTATTGTGGGTAGAGACTTAACTTGAAAGTTTTGGCATGCGCAAGCTACAGAATGGCAGAGCCGGTTCCAAGGACCGGAACAGAGTCCCAAAGGTTAAAGGATAAATGAAGACTGATAACGTAAGATAAAATGTTTGGGCACCAAGCTCTTCACAACTTTCTTGTCAAGTGAAAGAGAGCTTAGAGCCCTGAAAGAGGTCAAAGCTAGGTGAGTAAAAATCAAAGTCGAGACAAAAATAAAGGGTCTATGTTAAATCAGCAAACGCTGATTTATCGACCCCATGTAAGTGAACGCTTACAATCCCGAACACACGGAACAGCGATCCCCCCCCCCCGGGGGGGGATCGCTGTTCCACAAAAAAATAAAAACTTTAAAACATTACATAAAGTGGGGGGGGCTTCACCCACCCCACCCCTACTTAAATATACCAACTCAGAGATCGCACTACAATGACGAAAATGGCAAAGTAGCGGAGGCGGACAAGCGATTTTTTTTCCCAGGGGAAAAACTGCTTGTATGCCGTTTCTCTGTTTTACTGTTTCGTGCTTTCAAGTTTAATCAAGACACACTTGAAGGATTGCATATTCAATTATATAACAGGAACCCAAAATAAAGGGGATGGAAGGAGCAGCTATTGCAGCAGTGATCAAACATCTACTGTTAAGTTTACTTGTACAACACAGGTTCATCATATAAATCACTGCTACAGTAGCCCTAGAGTTAGTTCTGTCAAGACGATGTATGACCTGTGTGGACACCCAGAATATGAAGAATCCTTTCTCCCTCATTTTTAGGTTCTGGAAAGAAGGCAGGGAAGATGAATGGCTAGGCTCAAAGTAAATTCTGATACCACACTAAGCATAAAAGAATGAATACTTCTCAAGGAAACCCTAACCTTGTGGAAAATGAGACATGGTTGACCCACCATAACAGCATTCAAATCAAACACTCTTCTTGCAGACAGCAATGAACAAGAATGTTTTCCATGTTATGAACCTCTAATCAGTCTGATGGTCTGGTTCAAATGGAGCAAGAGTTAATTCTTCCAACATAAAGTTAAGATACCAAGGAAGAGCCACCTGTTTTCTAGGTGGCCAGGCATGATGCAGCCTTTTCAAAAACATTTTAACCCAAGAATACTTTAAAATGGGAAGCTCCATGGGAAAACACGCTGAAATGGTTGACAAACACAGATAAATAAATGCAGCAGGTAAGGCTAAAGGATTATAATGCACATAAAATACTGCAGAACTAGAGAAATAGTAGCCTTAAAAAGGTCCTAACTCTGTCTTGTCACCAACTAAAAACTCTTTTCCATTTAAGTAATATACAATTTCCAAGCTGAAGGTTCTGTTGCCTCCATTAACGCCTGTAGCAAATCTTGACAAAAGTAGGAGCCAAAAATCTATTACAGCTATCATTTGACACAGGACTTCCAAGATAGCTGTACACTGAGTAACAAGCTTGTTTCTAGCTCTCCAAGGGTGAAAACAAACTCCGCACAGAAGGCCAGTAGATTTGTGTTTATGGGTAAATTTCAGCAACTGGTCAATACATGCACTGCCTCGATGTGAGGAAGAAAGAAATACAAATACCTGGAAAAAAAATCAGCTAAAGAAGTGAGGAAGAAACACGGACTGTGGAAAGTTCAGCAAATATTCAGCAAAAAGCAATGCAACCTTCAGACATGACGCCCAGTAACCTACAGGAAGGTAAGACAACTGCAAATAGACCTGGTTAAAAAAAAATAAAACAAAACAGAGAGTATATCAACACAAAACAAAAGGCAGGAAAAAAGGAAGAAACGTTAAATAGATATTAAGATGAGATAGTAAACTGCAAAAAATCAGAGGTTGAAATGAAGAAAAGGCTGGCTGAATATGAAACTGCTCAAGAAGAGAGGTTTCAAAAATAATACAATTAGAGAACAAAGCAAGTAGGGAAAACCTGAGATTTTCAGCTATATCAGAGAAGCTGGAAGAAACAGACTTCATTCATTTTATGAAAGCACAAATAAGCAAGTGGACTGGTATTCCAAAGAAGGAGGTGTTAGTTGAAAGGGCACATCCTGTGTATGCTCCAAACCTAGCTATAAGAAAATAACCTAGACTTTTAATAGTAAAGATGCAATCCTAGCTGCAGAAGGAGTTGATTCAGGCAAAAATGTGACAGAAGGACAAAATACTAAAACTGGCAGACAGCAGTGTGTTTATGGATAATGACTGCTCATTGTGCACCAGGCAGAACAGGAGTAAATTCATTCCCCTATTCAAGGCATGTTGAGATGCAGGTGTGCGATTCAAACAGTTGTATCCAGCTGTCTTTAGAGTACTCTTCCATGGAGGGACAAAATCATTTTCTGATGAAGTGCACGCTAAAGAGGAAATACAAAAGTTTGTCCAACAAAAAGTGTGCTGTGAAACTGGTGATTCTGGTTCTTGCTCTTCTGGTAATAAAGACCAGAGATGGACTGTACCTATGAACCCTTTTCCAGTATTTCAACAGAAAATGTTGGAGAAAAGGAAGGGAGCATGAGAGTGGACTAGAAGAATCTAGAGTATGTTGGAAATTAAGCAGAGACAGGATCAAGTGATGGAGAACAACAGTAATAAAACCAGTAAGCTACTGCGGGATTACAATGCAATAATTATATTTGTGAAATATGACAGAAGAAAATCTGGAAATATTGGACTTTTTTCAATATTTGTTGGACTTGTGGGGGACTCTAAAGTATATGCCCTACTTCATGTTATTAATGTTCAGAAAAATGCTTTGGGGAGGGGAAGAAATGGGGGAAGCTACCTGTAAGTAAAGAAAACATTTTCTTTTAATAGTACTGTATTTCTGGTGTATGCTTTTCTTTGCATGCTATTTTAAGTTTAATGGGGATTGTAAACCAGCGCTGCTGTGTTTTTTGCTCTCCCCCTTTCTCTTCTTGTATAGTTTTGAGATATATAGGCAATGCAAAAAATGGCCTGGTTAAAAAGGCATGCAATTAATGTGCTTTTTCTCAATCTTACATGGAAAAGTGGCTGGATTAAGGACCTTAGACGGGTTAGTTTTAAAACAGAGCAAGTAAATGTAAAAGAACACCGATTATGAGGCCTTTTCCAGCAAATGCAATTATACTTAGCAATTCTGTACCTGGTCTTCATGCCATGGAAACAATCTGATAGAGAGACTAGAGACAATCTGGAGGAAGGGGACTGTCTAAGGGGAAAGAAGAGAGAAATTGGCTAGGATATAATGTTCTCTGAATGCAATCAGGGTTTCTCCCAGCAGCTAGGAGAGCTTTAAAGGCAAGACAAAATCAATTAGACATGAAGGAAAGTGCTCAGTTTTTTTAAATGCAATGGAGGTAATAATACTATAAACAAGGTGCTTTTGTTTGTTTCTTTTTCTCCCTTCTCTCTTTTTCTTTGTTCAGTTTTAAAAAATGTAGACACTGCACTAATTAAAAAAAATTGAGGGGGGGGGAGATCTGGTTAAGACAGTATGACAAAAATAGTGTGTTTTTTCCCTTGCTTGCATAGGGAAATGACTTGGTTAGGACCGCAGGCAATATCCAAGTTTATAACAAAGCATGTAAATAAAAAATATTCAATATTAGAAGGCTTTTTTCTGGTAAACAAGGTATCTTTAGCAGTTTGGTGTATGGTATATGCATGTCACTAGAAGACAATTTGATAAAGAAATGGCTTGAAGAAATGTTTACTGAAAGCATTCAAGTGTTTTCTCAGCTGGGAGAGCTATAAAGATAGACAAAAACCAAACAGCACTTACTAACAGAGAAACTGTACAATGCATCTTAGCATGACTAACCTTTCTTTTTGGTTAACTCTATCCTGTCCATCAACTAAGAACTTTTGTTCTTAAGAAGCAAAAACTTCAATATTTGAAGATGTACATAGGTTTTAAGGGGGTTGTTCTGTATGAGGACTTTCAAAAAAATAAAAAAAGTTATGTAAGATGTGATGTACGCTCAATTGGATATGACAAGAAACTGTATAAAAGACCAACCTGTCAAAGAGTATATGCATAGAACAAAAACTGGAATTAGACATTTAACAAAAAATCAGTTCTACATAAAAGGTGGCAATAACTACTTAAGAAAATGCTTTCCATAATGTCTTTCAATCTGAATGGTCTTACAGATAAATATATAAAAGAAAGTAGTGAACTATATTAAGACACACCTGGAACGAAGTGAACATGTGAACTTGAAAAAGAAAGGTTTTCAGGATGGTTATTCAGTGGAATATCTGGGGAAAAGAAAATGAAAGGTATTTACATTAACTTGCAACAGGAGCTCCAACAGTAACAGAAGTGAAAAAAGATAATAGAAGATAGACAGTACTAAGGGGCTACTTGGCAAGGGAGTAAGATTACAGTGGCGAGCATTTACATTCCACCTAAAACTGCTATAAGCTATTAAGAAAATTCTTCTAGAAGAACTAATCAGCTTTCAGCAAGGAATATTGCTAATAGGTGGAGACTGGAATTTGGTTTGCAACAATGAAGATGCGTCTAGGGGGCTTAGAAGGGAAAATATAACAAAGGGTAGATGTTTGAAGACATTTATGAAAATGTTTGGCATGGATGATGTGCATTCAGTATTGGTTTGGAGAGAATTTGCATATTATTCTGGAAGATACAAAAACTGGGCTAGGCTAGATAGAATTTGCATCTCCCAGGAACATGTGCATTCAATTGAAGGTCTTGAAACAAACCCAACTATTTCAGATCATGCACCAATAACTAAAATAAAAACACAAGGTAATGAAATTAAAATGATACACTGGAGCTTTCCCACCTATCTGTTGAAAAGAGAGAAATTTAAGGGGAATGGGCTTTGGAAATAAGTTAGGAGCTACTAAAGAAGATAGAAATTTGTTCTGAAAATACAGATAGGGAGTGGGATAAAATTACAGAGGATTTTAAAACTAGGGTAGAAATAATAGAAAGGGAGATATGGTTAAGTATCACTTAGAGGTACTGACAAATGTTAAAGTAATGCAAAATAGGCAGAAATCTCTCAGAAGAAAAGGAGCAACTGCAGAATGTTAAACAGAAGATAAGGGATTACCTCGGTAATATGCACAAGTTCAGAAAGATTGCTGTTAAGCAACTGTTTTTGATGATAATTCTAGAGCACAAAAACTTTCAGCACAATGACTCAGGCAACAAAGTAGAAAGGGCTGTCTCTAAGCTTAGGGAGCCTATAACAAGGAAGATAACAGGAGATCCTGTGGAAGTAGAAATATTTAGAAAATGTATGAAAATTTGTATAAAGCAGAGAAATATGGAAATAAAAAAAGGTAAAATTAAAATGTCTACATAAGAATTAAATATGCCAAGGTCAGAGGTAGATGAGGCTCAACTGCTAACAGGATAATAAGACATGAGATGAAAATGGCTATGTATAACCAATCTACAGGAAACTCTCCAGGAATAGATGGTATTTCTGTAGAAGTTTGGGAGCTAGGAAGGAAAAACTGAAATATCTGGAAGGTTTTGTTTAACAGTATTTTAAGAGAAGTGCCAGCATCCTAGAAGAAAGTGGTGGTAATGGTAATACCTAAAGAGGGTAAAGATCCAATGGATCCAGCTTCATACAGGCCCATTTCAATACTAAACCACGACTTAAATGATTTTTATCTGGGAAGAAAGCAAGGGTAAGTGGGATGAGTAATTTCTTCCAATAGAACAAGATGGACTAGGATTACCCAAACTGAGGGTTTATTTTAGAGCAACACAGTTAAGGCTCTTACACAGCACACACAGAAAACTATAATTCAAATTGGAAAGGAATGATGATGATACAGGAGTGAAGTTTAATAAATGAGAGACTGGGATTTTGGATGCAGACTCTAAAGGAGACCAACAATCGTACAGCCTAGTATATTCATAAAATAGCAAGGAGTATTCTAAGAACTAAACCAGCACAAGAATGGAAAAGAGATTCTGCGATAGGGATGACTGTAGTTAGGGATACAGACAATAGGCAAGAGGGGGCTGGAATTCATTGGAGAAAACTGGCAAAGGAACTAAAGTGTTGGGAGCAAACAACTAGAAAAAGAAAGGCAACAGATGGGGAAGAGGCCAAGAATTTATTTGGACTACAGATTGCCTTCCCTATCAAGACTGATACAAGAGTATAGACAAAAACAAGAAAGAAACAGGGGGCTCCCAAATGAAAGACCAGCACTAGTAGAGTTTTTACAAGAATCTAGAACAGAAGCTGCCATTAAAAAAGGAATTAGTAGACCATATAAAATATTGCATGACAACTATAAGAAATCAGAGGAGCTCAGAAAGGATTGGAAAGAGACTGGATAAGCAATTCAGAGAGAGACAATGAGGGGATATAGGTGTACCTCCCAAATGTGCAATGAAGTCTAGAAGATTTAGTATCTTTGCCTGGAAACGTTTACACAGATAGACTCCAAAGAATTTTTCCTCAGGTGGATAGGAAATGTTGGAGGTGAGACTGGCAAGAAAAAGGTGGCTGGAAACATTTTTTCAGAGTATAGTGAGCTGGCAAACTTTATGGATTAAACTTGTAACAAGGACCAATAAAATGCACTCCGCAAACAAAAACAAAAAATGAGTCACACACAACTGGAGCTGACCTTACTTGATATTAAACACATCAGGTACCTCAGCATTTTGCCTTCAAGGACAACTTAAAGTCACAAGACTCCATTTATACAATATTGCCCCAGCTGATTGGTTAAAAGATTCAAAGATACATCATTAATTAAATTTTTAACTACTTACAAAACACCTTATCATACAATACATACAATACATTAATACAAAAATACAAAATGTATATAAATCTATAAATTCTATACAAACATTAACATACAATAATTTAAATACACATTCTATTTTCTGTACGTATATGATCATGAGATGGATGAAAATTTGTTTTGTATGGGATATAGGAAACTGTCCATTCCCATGTTTTCAAATATAATTTTTTTCACTACCTAAGTTATCCCCTGCTGTTAATCTGTTTGATGCAGAGGTACCAGATGCATTTAATATAAATTGAGTTCAGCTGTGTGCGGCTAGACTTCACGGATTCCCTGCGGACTGCTGTACTGGAGATGCTGGATGAGTGGACTGGATTGACTGGGGAGATTATTTTTTTGAGCTATGATACAAAATTGTAATTGCCTACACATAGTAAAGCCTTGCTGAGACTAATTATGGTGGCTTCCAAAAAAGCAATTACTAGAAAATGGAAATCAATCTCTAGACCAACCTTATTAGAAGTAGTGAATATAGTAACAGAGAAAATTGGAATTGGGATCTTTACAAAATGGAAGGAGGAAACTACCTAGGAAAAATGAGAATTGTGGGGAATATATGCAGAGAAGGAATGAGGTTTAACACGCAGAATTTGAATGAGCCATATGATGCTTAACAGACAATGACTGGATAAATAAGTGATGTACAATGTTTGCATCAACAGTTGCTTCAATGGTGTCTGTGATGTATAATGTTAGCAACTAAAGTGGTGTTGATGTTGTTTATTTTTCGTTTATAAGACTGCCTATGTCAAGCATAATAATTTAATACAGATGATTACTAGAAAAAAACTATCATTTAACATACCTCAAGTAGAAACAAATTCCCCAAACAGTCCATCTTGTGTGCCTTTGTCCAGTCTGTGAGGAAGCTTGTGATAACTGCTCTTGACCATTAGTAAAGTAAAGAACCACTATTGCCAGGGCGGAAGGGACTCACCACAGTGACCTTTGGAGAGCCCTTCTTAAACTTCAGAATGCCCTAGACATCACTGGAAAGGGATGGAGGAACATTATTGGCCAAGCAAAGGAAAATGCAACTGTTTTCCAGGCTTGTTTGCAAGGAATCCTGGAGCAAATTTTTGCCAGGTTGTTTGTTGTGAATGAAAGTAAAAAGATAGAGGCATTTTGTTCTCCATAGTTGGATTAAAACCTGGAAACAGTAACCCCCACAACATCCCCACACCCTCATCCCCAGATTCAAACTCCATTTATGAGGGTCTGTCCTGGCACTGTGTAGCTGTGCCAATATTTTCCTCTGCTGGAATGTAAGATGCCTGTAAAATGAGATAGTGCTGAATTGCTACATCCTACGCTACCATGGCTAATCTGCAGAGAGAGTAAGAGCTGGATCCCAACCAATTTATGTGGCACTAGTAATGTCCCAGAGGGCCACAAGTGATTGACAGAGGGTGGAGAACATTTATGACAGCTAATCTCTCTTCTGTTTTCTTCTAAAAACCCTCCAGTTATACACCTATAGACATATTTATACAAGCAAAGTTTGAGACGTCTGTAGTTACAGACTGTGTTGGAGTTGAAAGGGAAAATGGGAGATACAGATTCAGATAAAACTGACCTCTTCAACAAAGCAGTTTTACCTTTGGACAAATCTTAAAACAGGAATCTGGAATACGAGGGATACTGATGTCGGAATCATACAGATTTTATGTACCACTGAATCTTTCTCATGTGAAATCTGGCTAAAGAAATCATGGATGCCACATATCCTAGAATTCTGAAAAATTCTCCTTGCTAAAGTTTAGGACTGGGTGGTAAAAATGAGGAACAGATCTAGCTATAGATCTGCTTTGTCCTATAAAAAGAAAGCTCTTTCCACCAAGGTATTTAAGAGACACCCAAGGAAAACAATGTGAGAAAGTCAAAAACAGGCCATCACGGAGGCTAGACACTTTATTGGATACTCTGTGAACAGTGTATAACCCAAAGGGCAATAATACAGAGAAATGAAAGAATAATCCAATCTCAGAAAACCTTAAACACTTGAAACCTGTGGCTACAGGAAAGAGACATTCTTTAATTTATTAGAAACTCAAGATGTAAAAGGGGATATCAGCAAAAACGGGTTCTGGAGGGATACAATTTCAAAATGAGACATTCACAAATTGATTTAAAAAGAAAAGAAATAAGACTGGTCTCCAAGAGGCTTCTTTCTTTGGTGCAAAAACACTGTTGAGTAAAAGCTTTTCCCTATTAAGAGAAAGAGGGACAACTTCTATAATCCCCTGAGACAGTAGATGATGAATTACAGGAGGCGGAAAAGTTTGCTCTGGTAGAGAAGGAGGAATCCCCTGAGAAAAAGGGAGGGATTCCCAAAGCCAACTGTATTATCCCTGACATAGCACACTCAGAACCCAGCTGCCTAAGATCATCTGTTGCCAACAAGAGAAATGGAAAACCACACTTTGGGGGAAATTTAAAAGTCTACCAGAGTAGGGAGTGCTGAAGCTCTACAGATAGTCATGCAAACTTCAAATGCCTGTTACTAGGGACTAATCTTTCATTTTGAAGGTCCCTTCTCATTGACTGCTTCAATTCT